>NC_065977.1:3550000-3745000 GCF_021464435.1 Cataglyphis hispanica | reverse complement strand
TTTCCCATTGAAGTCCATGATAATGTCCAATTAGCTATGAAGCTTGAGATCTCTCAGATTTTGTAAGCATACGCTATGGTACGGGACTTGCAAAAATGTAGTGTGAGAGAATATATCCATTTCTCAGTATCGCTACTTCCTTTACGATAAAGTTTCTCCCAATAATAAATTCTTGCAGATCCACAAACGTTGGCGTGATCATAATGAAAATATTACTGCACGATTGCAAGAACGATGTACGACTGCTATCGATTGTCAAGAATCTCAATCTTTATATTTTTAACATTGGAGGGAATATTTGCTGATCTAAGTAATTTTACGGACCACATTGGTCAATGAGCAATATTTAACAATATGATCATGCAGGATCAGACAATAGGCGGTAATATTTGGCAATATCTTCTTTTCACTCAAACTCTATTCTGACGTCCACGGTGGAATTTTTAACAGACTCGTTTTATAGCAATCAATAACCGCGAGAGGATCGTAATGTAAGAATTTTGTGGCGGGTAATAATACATCATCAATATCGCATCCATAATAAGATTTGCGAAAACGTGAATACATATCGAACAAGAGGGAGAATCTATTTTTATCAAAATCCAAATTTAAATTGTCATAGGAATAAAATTCCGAGTTTAGATAAAGTTTAACGTTGGTCAACAATTTGCAGTCGTCGAATGTGGCGATACCTTTTGACACAGCATTTTTTCTGCCAGTCTGCAGTGCAAAAATCACGTATCGCGGCTTCTTCAGCTGTAAGGTGGCTTTTATGGTTCACGAATGCTTGGTTGTATTGTGCAGCAAAGGAAATTCGTATAAATCCCATGAGCGAAAACTCATCTTCAAGTATCGACCGCTTTCCAACGCTCGTAGCAAGGACAATTTATTGACCTCGCTCAATAGTACAGATTGTACGTATGAATTTCAATCTTGATGATGCGATCGTCGGGATTGATCAAAGATCGGCTCGTTTCCAATATTCAAGATGTCAATCATATTGTTAAGTATTTCGTACAACAAATCCCAATGATTTCAAAAATTCGTGATTCAACGCGCTAAGTTTCTTTTTAGTAGATATCTGATTACTGTCACTCGATATCGCAGTCACTCGCTTTCTCGCAAAAATATTGTTCTTCGTAAAGATGTTGTCCCTCGTAAAGATATTGTTTTTCGTTTTCTCCATGCTTTCGTTCAACACGAGCATTTCATTTATTACGCGCTATTATTTCTGTCATCGCCGTATATGCAATCTTACGATAAATTTTTCTCCTCGAAAATCAAGTAATCGTCCCTCTTGATCAACAATACGTATCGTTAAATTAGTAATACTCCATGCAACGATCGGTAGATAAATGATCTGTGCTGACGTTTCCGATGTTATACATCCTAGCGATACGCTCAGTGAAAATTCATGTATCGGGTGTACGCGTTTGTCATTGCTGTACGCGCCAATGATCACACTACATTCTATACAAATAATATTTGCGTTAATAATATTTATCGGTGCATCCGATTCATGCCATTTCCAAGGTTGCAATCTACGATTTGCTGAGAATCCCAACAACAATCCTATGTTTTTTGATTTACTAAAATTTATTCTATAGATACATTTGGTTTCGCTCTTTAGCGTATTAGCGCGAAGCATAATTGGATATTCACCATTTACTTCGATATTATTTTCATTCTGCACAATATCTTCGTCATTAATAATATTGTTGGAACCAACCTTGCGACAATATTATAAAATTTTATGAGATACTCATTTATAGCGTGTAATTCGTACGATCCTTTGGGAATCGTAATTTCCTTGTTGTCGTTATCAAAGTAAAATTTATTAGTTCAAGAATTCACGTTCGGTATCATATGATAAGTTTCAAAATCCGTTAAACCAAGCTCATAATCGTCATCATTTAAATCTATAGCCGGAAAACAATTTACAGTAAGAACGCTACTCTTGCCAGTTAATGTAAGTGTCAGTGACATGTTGAATGAATACTTAGCCGTACTGGTGAATTGTCAGGTTTTAAATTCAAAACTATCATTTGAAGAAATCATAGATACAATTGTCCACAAAAACTTTGATTATAATTTTGATAGAATGTATGATTGTAGTATGATTGTATTCTATATTCACCACAATCTGTTCAATATTGCATTAATTCTATAGGCGGTCGAAGATTTCCAAAACTATTGAAATATATAGCGCAATTCCCTCTCTTTGCGTATGCTACCAATCAGTACCAGGACCATCGACGTCATCCAAATTGACGATACCGCTTTCGTTTCATCGTATACTGTTTATCGATAAATTGTTGCGCATGAAAACATCTCTAAAGAACAGTATACGCATACGTCTTGCAAGTTGCTGCAATTGCACATTGATTGTTACACCGGGCATTTTTACCATATGTTTGACGTTTTTTTTTTCTTAATCGTTGTTGAGAACCCTCGTCCACTCTTGTATGGAGCGAGATAAAATCCATGACCTTCCATGGAGCAATTATGATGTTACATTTCTTTGAGCTGACGTTGCGCAGTCTTGCTATCATTTACCGCCTTAGCAATTCCCTGCTCCGCCAGCCAAAGAACCAAGAATTCCCAATAATGGTAAAATTGGCAAGATACTACCGCGCTTTGCTACAGGAAGTATTCGTTTTTTCACAATCTTTTTCTTCATCGATGATTTTTTTGTTTTCATCCCCATACCGAATTTTTTCTTTGTTTTTATAGCCGCCCAAACATTTGTAGCGGCTGCTCTTTCGCCTAGAGTTGAATCTCTCGCGGGAGTACGCTTTCGCAGAGTATATTATTTGCAACGTGTCGTTCTCCGAGATCGTTGCTTCGAGAATAAGATATGTCGTGATTACGACAAGCAGCATCCAATGGATTGATACTTCGATCGCCCCTAGCCAATCGTGTTTCTAAATGAATTCCAGGTCCGCAAAATTGATAACCGGGAATATGTAATTCAATAAGAAGTGCGTTTATCGCACGATTTAACAGACCGCTACCTCTTATAATTTTCGCTGACATTTGTCACAATTTTTTATTAGCGGTGCTGGACCGTCGATATGCGTTTGTTGCCACAATTGATTATAATGCTGCATGCATCTACAATATCGTTGAACCTCTGAATCAGCCTTTATATGTTCGGGAAGCTTGTCCCACAATTGTTCCACGTAGCTACCAAAGTTTCGTAATAAAACAATCTTTGGAATAAATTATAACTGCTCACTGGTAAGGTCAAGAATATTGCTGTTAATCGATAGAAACATTTTCAATATTGAACAGTTTCGACTCGATATACTTCTATAAATAGGGCTCCTCATAACACATTTTCCAAATATGCTTTGCGAGAGCAAACATGTGGTTCGTGCGACAAGCGACGATAATCAAAGTGACAAATTTTGACGATAAAACACTACTAATGTCCGAGGAAGAAATACGCAAGCATGAAAACATGCTACCGATTATTTATTACGCGGTATCGTTTGCGGTCCTCCGAACTGCGATAAGACTAACGTGTTGATAAGTTTGATAGAAAATCCACATGATGTATGTTTTGAGAACGTGTATACTCGAAATCGCTTCAACAACCAATATCGATATTTGGAAAATTTACTATCACCGATTGGTTATTTTACATTCTCTAATAATAGTGATGTCATTCCGCCAAACAAGGCGCTTCTGAATTTTATTTTTATCTTTGATGGCGTGGCGTGCGACAAGCAAGATTCGATAAGAGAGTACTTTGCAATGGGTCGACACTCGAACGTCGACTGATTCTATCTTTGTCAAACTATGTATGCCAAGATATTCAAGCATCGTATACGCGGCAATGCAAATTTATTAATTTTATTTAAACAAGATGCTACAAATTTGAAGCATGTATACAACGATCACGTAAATACTGACATGTCTTACGATGATTATCGCGCTTTCTGTCACAAATGTTGGCAACACAAGTATGGATTCGTAGTGATTGACAAAAATAGTTTACAGACTAATGGACGATATAGAAAAGGATTTAACGATTTTGCAATACCGTAAAGCGGTTAGTCGCTATTGACACATCAATCGAGCAACGTCTAAAAATTTTCAACCAAACATGTCGAGTGTCGATCGCGAAAAGATTGCGAGAGATATTGCGAAAACGAGCAAATCAATCCGCAAAAAATACCGTTTTTTGAAAACTGATCAAATGGATGAAGACGTCGCATTGGAGAGACACTTTAAATCAATTACTGAAACTCTAAAACAGCTTGTCGAAAATACAATAAATATGGAATCTAATGAAGCGAAAATTGAGCCAATGAGTATGCCCGAAGAAAAGTATGAGAAAAAGAGTCAACATACGGAACAAAGCGAACACGATCAAATATATCATTGAACGATTCGCTAATAACTTGTACTCTGAACAAATCGTAAGCGAATGAAACAATTATCAAATGTTGTTATTTCTACTCCGATAAAAGGTGTATTTTAACCAAGTTAAATATTATACGAAAGACCATCTACATATGTGGATGAAATTTTCGAAACCACGCCTGAAATGCTTGTGACATCGGTTCAACATCTATGACAAACGTCCGAAGGTCAAAATATTTATGCGATCACTTTGGTTCACTTGGGCAAAAATATGTGAGAGCTCTTTTGAGTCAAGTTAAAAATATTAAAATAGATTATGTATACGGTGTTAAATTTTGCAATGAAGGAATGATGATAGGATGATGAAAGAATGGTAATAATTTTTTCGATATGGATAAAGATAACAATATAATTATCGATGGAATAAAATATGTGGGAACACCAGGTCTCTAGGAGTTGATTTTCATGAAAATGTTCGACGATGTCGTATATACACTGAAGCTGATATGTATAAATACAAAAATATATTATTGATGACAAATGCACATAAACGTGATGGTAATAATTATATGCCAGTATTATATAATATTAGGTAACAAGGGATACAAATATAAATTTATAATTGCACCATTAATCTCCGAGAAAAAAGCTGGAAGAGATATAAACATACCGCACGCTATGACATTAAACGATAATAAGATCGATTATGTGCAATGGAAGGATCCAAACTAATTGATAGATCGCTTGCGAAAGCTTCACGTCAAGTTGACAACAATGCTCACGATAATGAAATATTGTCAATTATCGAAGAATTTTGCGAAGCTGGCCTTTTTATAAATTAAACAACGCATCGGCGAAACGAGTCAGTCTGTCGTTATTGTTGATATTGAAATGTCGATTAATAAATTTGAATTGTCATTGGAAACACCGAATAATTCATATTATCAACAGACTGCATTACTAAGAAATTACGTGCGCGATAACGCTTTGTGTCAGATAGCCTCCGGTTTTGACGCAAGATCAGGCAAGATACGACATGTAGCGCAACCAGAAGATGATACTGATGTCGCAAACAAACAATACGTGGAAATGAGTATCAAATTTTTGGAAGATTGCCAAGAAGAATTTGAGAAAAAAGTAATAACGAATGTGCAGACGCTACGAGTAATGATGGATGAGATGCTTCGATATGCATCGCAGATTATACCTAATTCAACGCAGATTACATTTGATTCAACGTAGGAAACGAAAGATACATAAATAACTGTACGTAGTGAAATTATTACTATAAGTTATGCCTCGATCAAATATGTTGCGGGAAACATCTGAAAAACAGCTACTCGTGGAAGAATTGCATGCTACTGCGAGAAAAAATGTTCCGCGAAGACGTGTCATAGTACGCGGATACGATGATCTATGGCAGGCAGACGTGATCGAGATGTGTCCATATGCAAGATTCAACAAAGACTACAACTATATACTCACAGTTATCGATGTGTTGAGCAAATATGCGTGAACTATATCGCTTAAGAGTAAGAGTGGAAACGAAATATCGGAAATGATCGTAGCGATAATTCGAGACAATGGAAGATGCCCTAAAAATTTTCAAATCGACAGAGGAAAAGAATTTTACTGCAAATGTGCAAAAACTTATGAAGATATATAATATTAATCATTATTAGACGTATTCTATTATGAAAGCATCAATCGTGGAACGATTCAACCGAATGTTAAAGAACAAATGGAAAATGTTTACATTTAATGGAAATTACAAGTGGATCAACGCGTTATCTCAGCTCGTTAGAGAGTACAAGCGCGAAAACATCGCACTATTGTATGAGGTATGAGGCCTATCGATGTAATTTCCGCGATCGCTAAATAAACTTTTAAATACGGTATATAGTAAGACGCAATGTAAAGATTGCGGCTCCGGCAAGATTCAAAATAGATGATTCAGTACGCGTGAGTAAATTCAAGACCGTCTTTGACAAAGGTTACACCAAATTGGACCACCGAAGTGTTTAAGATTGTCAAACTACAGAAAACTAATCCAGTGACTTATATTCTCAAAGATTCGCGCGGAAATCCCGTCGCCGGAAGATTTTACAAGTTACATCACGTTGCTAATCCTGACGTATATCTCGTGGAAAAGGTGATACACAAAAAGAGCGATGAGGTTTATGTGAAATGGCTGGGATTTGATGCAACACACAACTCTTGGATACATAAAAATAATATATTATAAAAATTATATTATAAAAATATTAATAATAATTAAAGATATTTTATATACATAATCTTAAAAATATTCTACTTCTAAATATAAATGTATACTTAACAAAAAATATAAATATTATTTACAATAAATATAATTTTATTTCTAATAAATATACATAATTTTTATTTACAATGGTATTTTGCAATGTCCCTACGATAACGTATCGGTGGTTTCGGATACGATATACCGCTTATCGTCGTACGGACTTAGAGCAATTTTTGTTTCGCAGATAGTATATACTTTGTGAGTGGGAACTAGGTAAAGGATAAAATTCAAGAGGAGGAGAGATAGAGAGGGAAGGCAGAAAGAGAGAGAGAGAGAGAGAGAGAGAGAGAGAGAGAGAGAGAAAGAGAGAGGGAGAGAGAGACGGGCGAGAGAGAAAGATTGATGTGGGATGTGTGAATGAAGGTGTGTGAAAGGAGAAGAAAAGTGATATGAACCGGAAGCGGAGGTCCCAAATTAGAGTAGGGAAGATAGAGATGTGTGTGTGTGTGTGTGGATAGGTAGAATTAGGTAGAGAGTAAGGTTAAATTAGAGATAAGATAGTTGTTAAGTTAGAGTTAAGTTAGATGTAAAATTGTAATTGTAAGAGATTGTAACCCCAAGGGGAATCAATAAAGCAAATCTAATCTAATCTAGTATATACTTTGTGTAATTTTGATCTAATACAAGATTGTTGACGCGTCATTTCAATTTCTTCGTTCAAACACCGCGTGTAATCGTCAAATGTTATTGTTCTCGCGATGACATTACTTTTGACACCTTTAACCTTTTTCGTTTCTTTTTTATCATCAACACGCAGCGCATACATTTTTACTCTAAGCCCGACAAATTCAGTCATGATCGCGCCATTATTTTCATCCTTCATTAAACCCGGAATCTTTTTATTTACAAGCGGTATACCGTACGCATTGTTCACTGCATAATCACCTAATATCGAATCTGTCGACGTTGCGCTTTATATTCTCATATCCATCATTCGATGTAATATATTTGTCGGTGTACATGACTTTACATTTCTCTCGATACAATCGTGATGAAACTCGTACAAGCATGTCTTGGATATATCGAGTATACACACATACCGACATAGATTGGTTTATTGAATTTCACCTCAAGTTTGCGCAATTTGATGGCGATCAAATTCTCCGAAAACACGCTTCTACTCTGAAAATTTGGTTTCGCGATCATTGCCTCTGCACCGTATTTTCCGTTCCAATGTGTCACGAGCTTAACAGTAACGTGATTGCGCACATTTTCCATCGTTTAATCAAATACCGCATTATTCATTAATTTGTACAAATTTTTCTCAAAATCATTTTTTGTAAGTGTTCGAAATTATGTATTATGTTCGATATAACTGCGAAGCCAAGGAAATTGTGAAAATTGTAATATTCGGTGTATTTTTGTAACGCGAAGACCATGACGCGTGCACTGCTGCAGTTGCGATAGTGTATTACGTAACGCTTCTTATCGTATAAGGTAGCAAGCAGCTTATCTTGCCGCTTACCAGGTGGTTTGTCGGATTTCGGGTAGATCAGTGTGCGCATCGTGAACATGTTGCGGATACACGAGATCAACTTCAAGGATATAACCTGTAGGTGAATTGAGCGCGATCAACGATGAATCAAAATTGAATATGTCGACCCATCGAAAATCTGCATAGGGCAAAAGTTGACACATTGCCCATCCGTATAAATTATTTACGTCAAAATACATGAGATATGATGAAGGTTTCAGTGGATCATGCGACTGCATGTACTTGTTATTAGCATGTGCGTATCTGTTGGAACATTGACTCAAACTACCGCGTATTCTCCGTTTGATAAACATAATTACGTCGATATCTGTAAGTAATTTGAACGTAATATTTGTATGTTTCAACATGGCATCCCATGTATATCTGGGAAGAGTATAATAATACGCAGGGTCGAGCCCATAATTTTTTATACAACTTTTGCAAAAATTTTTAAAAATATCTGCTAATAACAAGACATCCGTTTTTAAATACAGATCGCTGTATTCGCCTAGAGCTCGAAAGGAGAACCGCCTGCAAACGTTCTCGATGCGTAATCGCTCTCGGATACTGTATTGCTAGTCAAGAAACTGTAAAATGAATCGCGTGATGGTAAACATGTATCTTCCAACCTGTCGACACAATCAATATATTCGTATGGAAAGACGTCCTTCTGTGTTAATAAGTCAAAATCGTGATCGGATAATTCTGAAAATTTGGAATGTAAAATTTTGAGTTTGTCTTTATTTAAAAAAGATGTCAATTTATCGAGACTGGTTGTAAGAAATTTATATGAATTCATAAACTGTAATTTAATATGATATTTTTCTTCTGCAAGTTTAACATTTATTGTAAAAGATATATATTTTTCCTTTGTTATCGGAAATAACTCGATTCTCCCTTCGAACGATGTAGCTATTTCTTTAATAATAAAATATGAATCGTAACCGGATAAATTATGAAAAACTATTGGAATACAAAAAAATCTTTATAATTTAAATTGCAATTTAAATGCGCGGGACCTCTGTACCGCCCGATCATGGCAATGATCGCATACGCGTGTATCATCTTATACAAATGGTTTTTTGCATATATGGCACTGTGTTGCGCTATGAAATTTTTTCCATTCTTTTCGCGTTAAATTTACCATGGGGACAATAGCGGATAAAATAGTATTTACGCGCAGTGCAAAATTTTTACGTTCTACGTACCATGACATGCAATCGGTACTGCGACGTGAATGATACGCAGATAACGAATCGTCGTACGAGCAATGTACATAATATGCAATACTAAATACTTTGTAAAGTTGATAATTTTTTTCTTCCTCCGTGTTCTACAAAACGCACTTCAAGTCAACGTACATGACAAAAGAAAGCCGCTCTTTCCAATTGAAGTTGTTGAACATGAACCACTTGTTCTTATCGCTCGGTAATCGAATAGCGCGTTGTTCATCTCTTGACAGTTCACCGTATATGACTGTAACTTGTCTTCTAATCCAAAGTAATGCAAACATCTGTAAAGGAAATAATTAATTTTTTTCGCATATTATATTTAATAAAAAATATGTATAAAATATATAAAATATACGTACCGATCGCAAATATATTTTCTGTGATCTTTCTTGCTCAACTGCGAGCTCACCAATCTGGATAGATTCTTGATCCACATGAAATGTCCAACGTTGTTGTCTTCGATGTATAGCAAGTTAATGTATCTATCCTTTTTTTTGCGTCGAAAGACGTAACAATGTTCTTTTCCTCGATACTATATACATTTATTGAAATGTCATTAGCAAGCTCGAATTTTTTGATTTGGTTCACAGTCACCAGAAACTCAATGTCTTGGAGATTCAGTACTGTTGCATAATGAGGGTACGACGATTTTCGATCCTCTTTTAATTTAGCTAGATGCAGCGCAGCGACCACAGATCACGCGAAACACGCATTATCTTTAGTTTGCACCCTAATCACCGCTCATTTCATCATTATATCTCGCAGTAATTTTATGTGACATCCTGCACGCATAGGATTATATTTATTTATATTTACAATCAAATCGAGTATCCGCGACAATGCCCACCCGCTGTCGCGTTCCTGAAATTCTTCGAATGATGTTAGAGTTGGCTCGATAACGCGCCGCTCGTACTACTCGTGTAAATCAGATGTGAAATAGTTCATAGTTTTTGGTGTTTATATTTTTATTTGCACGCTTACAACGCTCACTCGTCACAAATTCACTATTAAACGCTATTAATTTTCACATTAAAATGTTTTTTCATTACATTTTGCACATATTCGAGCACAATTTTTTTGGCATTCTCGAAAAATTGACGAGGCTCGATGTGATTATGATTTATAACTGCAGTTAATATGCGGCTCTCGAACGCCATATCGATTTCTCCCCAAATTAATCCATGTTATCGCGTACTGCATCCTACACCCGCGTGTACAAAACGTCTGCATATTCTTCAATCCCTCGAGGCCTGCGATTCGGGCAATAAGCGATTGTTGAATCCCGATCGATAATTGTGGACGTTTGATGCGACTTTGCTCTTTGAACGATTCGGTATATGCGTCGCATCGTTGCTCCCACGCAATGTACTCTTCTATCGAATTCACCCTTGCAGATTGCTTACGCAGATATTGTTCTACATTATTTTCCGCCATATTTCCAAGCTTATGAATGCTGTCTCGGAACCTTTGATAAAAATACTGACAGGGTGTGCCTCTTTACCATGATTTTATATTTTATCTTGATGTTTCTTTCCATCATGTGAATCATATTTCAACTAAATCTGTATTTCGCGATTTGTCACATACATTTTGACTAATGTCGATTATTGCATTTTTGTAGTCTTCAACCTTGATGAGTATTATTACATTTCACAGTTTGTCACGTACATTTTGACTAATGTAAAAATTACATTTTTTTAAAGATGATGTCAAATCCCGGGTGCATCGCAAAAGCATGCAGCTCTCTTATATTATATTACGCTTTTACTTAATAATCTCGTGATTTGTTACGTACATTTTGGATATTTTTGAATTATATCACGAAGCAGCCGCACATTGGCGCTTGAAAGATGTGCATTGCATATTCAGTTAAATCTCACACGTGAAGAGTGATGCCATCCCTAATGCAAAAATTGCTTGTATGTTAGCGCGATTCAACCTTGATGATTGTTCTTATATTTCATGATTTTGACACGATCGTGTAAGATCTGGGATGATATCATAGCGAAGCAGCCGTGCATCTGCGCTTGAAAGATGTATATTTAGCTAAATCTCCACCTGAGAGTGATGTCATCGCGAATAACAGCCATACATCGGCGCTTAATGAATCGAAAAAATATCGCATCAATAATCTCCTCCGATATTTTAAAAAATAAAAACATGTTCCTAACATTTATATCACATTATAACATGTTTTATCTCTTATTCTCTTATTCTCCCCCCACTCCTTTCCTTGCGAGGCGTTTCTAAGATTTCTTTTCAATTGCTTGTCTCTCCCTACTAAATTTCAAAGCATTAATCTCCCCATCATACTTAGCTGTCTCTCCCTTCTCCCAAATTTCAAAGCATCAATTTCCCCACCACATCATAGTTTTAAAAAATAAGCGTCACGTATATTCAATTAATTTTTATACGATCAGTGTCGCGTCAACCGCTCTACTTTTTATAATCGCTCTAATTCTCATAACCAAGAGACAAAAATATATTCCGCTAAAGGAAGCGGCAATAGTGTTAAACGCATAATTTTATGTTCCGCGAGATGAAATTAAACCATTCAAGAAATCTCCTATGCAGATTTATAATGTAGGGACATCATTTGAAATGGACATTTTAGATTCACTTTCTTCTATTTCTTCAGAAAATAAATATTTGTTAGTTATTATTGATTATTTCACAAAGTGGGTAGAAGTCTTTCCTCTTAAAAATATAAAAATAATTACAGTTTCATTCAGCAAAAACTTTTATTCAACAGATAATTATGTACATGCTCTTCTTTCTTTTCGTTTTTTTTTAATTACATACAAATCAAGGGAAATATTTTAAAGCGAAATTGTTTTAGGAATTTACAAATTTATTAGCAATTAGGAAGACTAAGACTACAGTCTCAATCTGATGGACAAATAGAACATCAACAAAGAATATTACATACAAATACAGTTTAAATTATTTAGCAAAATTTGTTCAAGAGAATCAGAAGAGATCGTTGGATTCCATTGGCTTACAGATCTTTAAAACATGAAATTAGAAGCAAATCTGTTCGCTGTTTTGTTTCGATCTGGCAGTTACAATTGCCAGATCGAAACAAAAATAGCGAAAGATAAAATGTTGGTTGTGTGAAAATTAGACATTTTGCAAACGAGTGGACGAAAAGAATAAAGAAGACAAAGAAAAGAAACGAACTGATCAAGCAAAGAAAAGAAGTGAAAGTAATAGTAAAATGGCAATTTTTACGAGTAAAATCGAAGAAAATAAGGTTTGGATCGTGGACTTGGTTCATATATCGTCAAATAAGAACACTTTTACTTCGTTTGTTCGGAACTTCGTGAATCGGAAATGATCGTCGCGGATAATACAAAGCTAGAAGAAACAGATAGCGGCACAGTGAATATACTGCTGCTCGTAAACGGCAAAACACGCGTAATATTGGCAGAAGAGATATTTTACGTTCCTAATCTTAGTGTTAATTTATTATTGGTACGGAAAATCGCTGAAAAAGATATTACCGATTTTATTTATTTAAGATTTTATAGATTTTATTTAAGATTTGAAGTTTGACAAAAAAATCTGTGAAATAGTGAACGGTAATAATTTGATTGGGGTTTTTTGATAAACAATATACAAGATGTCGCAGATCATTTGGGACAATATGTGCAGATAGAGCAGACCAAACTGAGTTGAGAAAAGTCCTCTATCATTTTTTTGCATAATGCTTAATAAAAGAATTATTATAGACTTCCGTTTCCGGTGTCGAGTAAGGTGCTTCGAGGTGGATTGACGTGTGTGTTTTGATAGCTTTTGGGTGACAAAGTGAGGAATGGAAGAGGTGTGAGTGTGATAGTGTGGAAGCGTGGGTGTGAGAGAGTGTGGAGAGTTGAAGGGTGAGAGTGGAGGAAGGTGTAAGGATAAATTTAGGGTCGTAAAGGAAGGTGTAGAATAGTGACGGTTAGGCCATAGAGCATAGAGAACGGAGAGCGTAGGGCCGGTTAGAGTTAGGAGTCTTCATAGAGGGCACGAGAGAACAAGATGGCGCAGTTCGCCATGAAGGAAGGGAAGGAAAGAAGAGGTAGCTATGAAAATGTAGAGGAGTTACTGAAAAGGAAGAGAGAGGAATCGGAGTTGGGGAAGGAAGAAGAGGATGTATTAAGAAGCAGGAAAAAATCGGCCTTAGGGAAGGATACAGAGTTAGGACGAGTGGAGGGAGAAGGGAGAAACATATGAATGAAGAGGTGGAATGGAATGAGGAATGAAGGAAGGAAGGAAGAGGAGATGAAAAAAGTAAGGAAAGAGTTTAGAGAGAGCGAAAAGAGATGGATGGAAGAGAGGGAAGAGTAAAAAAGCCGTATTAAAGAGTTGGAGGGGAAAATAGAAAGATTAGAGAATGGCGATATCGGAGAGGAAGAAGGGAACAGGACGGAAGGGGTGGTGGAAGGATAAGGAAGGAAAGAGATGGAATAGAATGGAAAGAGGGAAAGAGGAAAGGAATGGATAAAAGGAAGGAAGGGAAGGAAGGTGGATAGAATGGACCTGGACCGATCATCCAATCATAGTCTGGATAGGGGGAAGGAAAGGAAGGAAGGAGAGGACAGGAAATGAGTGGATGGAAGAGGATGGAAATGAGATGGATAGAGGTGGATAGGAAAATGGATAGAGGATGGAAAGAGTGATGGAAGGAAAGAAGAAGAGTGGAGAGAGAGGAGATGGAGGGAAAGGAGAGGAAGGAAGATGGAAATGGATGGAAGGATAGGAGGAGAAGGAAGGAGAGGAAATGGAATAGGGAATGGAAGGGAAGGAGGGAAGGAATGGAATGGAGGAATGGAGGGATGGAATGGAAGGGTGGAGGGATGGAATGGAATGGATGAGGTCGAGAGCATAGAGGATGGAGATGGAAGGACAGTGGTGGATGGAATGGAGGACAGAAAGGTAGGGAATGGAATGGAATGGAGGAATGGATGGAATGGAGGGATGGAATGGAATGAGGGATGATTGGAATGAAAGAAGGGGGAGGGGGAGAGGGTGGAAGAGTATATAGGGAGCGTGTCGCTGACTCCGACGCTGTATAAGATGTACGCCTCGGTGCTGGCAGGTAGATTGAGCGATGAGGTGGAGAAAAAAGGATTGGTACCGCAGAATCAGACGGGTTTCAAGAAGGGGTTAGGGACAATGAATAACATATTTGTGCTGAATTATTTAGTGAACAAGCAGTTGGAAGAAAGGAAAATTAGTGGCGTTCTTTATAGATCTGAAAGCAGCGTTTGATTCGGTAGATAGGAGAAAATTGGTGCAAGCGAAGAGAGAGAGAGAGAGAGGGGGGGGGGAGGGAAGGGCTGATCAGAAGGAGCGAGGATATTTTGAAGGAAACTAGAAATAGGGTGAGGAGGGGAGAGGATTATACTATACTACTATACTAATAAAAAAATTATTATTGAGTAACGTCTGGCCAATCATAACTGATCTTTAGCCGGGTGCACATTGATGAATTGCGCGGTAGTGTGCGTGAGCACTCAACTGTTTCAGCACGGCCGAATGTTCGACCGAATGTTGACACAAAAAATAAGAAAGTGTTCAAAAGTCGTGATGTTGTATTCTATGAATCTCGGCTAGCGAATGCCATAGAAGATGTTATTGCACTTGAAGCTATTATAATTGAACTCGATGTGTCCATATCAAACTGAATAAGAGAATGATTCATGTGAAGAAGAGAAATCAACGGTTCGTCGTAGTAATCATGTTTCAAAAGCGCGAAAATTTCAAGACTATGTTACATATAGTACGTTAATAAAATCAGTGCAAAATGAACCCACAAATGTTCAAAAAGCATTAAATAATCCACATGAAAGGAACTGGAAGCAAATAATGAAAGAAGATTATGCGCCAAATGCAAAATAAGACCTGAGAATTGTGTAATCCACCAAAAAGTTCAAAGTTATTCAAATCCCATTGGGTCTTCAAGATTAAACGAGAAAGCCGTGAAAGCGTTTTATTTTTGCTTGTGTACATGGATGATCTCTTGTTGTTCACTAATAATAAATCTAATAACAAATCGAATAGTTGATCATAAAAAAATTAGAAAAAGAAATTCAAAATAAAAAATTTGGAGTTAGAAAATATTAGGTATTGTAGTGATAAAAATCATCAACTCCACTAATGTTAACTCCACTAATATTCTTTATTCTTTGGTATAAATATTAAAGTCAGGTACAAAAATTGTGTTCGGAACGTATGATGTATGAGTAGCCATGGGACAGTAAGTTCTGAGAACACGAAAAATCTAGAAGCGTAATTTTTTAGAAACTATTGAATCTAATTACAATCGGCGCGGTTACTAGCATGGCGCCAGTATTATACGTCCGCGCGACGACTTCAAGATCAATCGGCATTCACTTACCACGAAGGTAATAAGAACACTTAATTATAAAAGAACAAGTACTTTAATATCAATAGAACTATATAAACTAAGAACAGAAATAGAGAACAAAGAATATTGCTTTTAATCGCAAATACGTCCGCGTGGATTGAGGGAGCGACTCACTTTCGCACAATACAATTGGATACGTTACAATTGCGCACTGTGATATTAGACACATAAAGTTGCGCACCGTTTGATTGGACACATTTCACTTGAGCACAGTTCGTTTGGACACATTTCATTTGCGCACCGTTCAATTGGACATGTTGTTTTTGGACACAACACATGTTTTTGTATAATTTAAAACGCCCTTTTTTTAATAAACACATACGCGCGCGATCGTTATACGGCAACACGACCGCCGAGCAGCGCTGAGCACTCCCGAAGAGCATCGAACGCTACGAGCTAAAAATCCCGCGTC
This sequence comes from Cataglyphis hispanica, assembly GCF_021464435.1. NCBI lineage: Eukaryota > Metazoa > Arthropoda > Insecta > Hymenoptera > Formicidae > Cataglyphis > Cataglyphis hispanica. Next base: position 3,728,773 of record NC_065977.1, on the reverse strand, counting down.
GTTTAAAGTTCCCCTCGGGGTGGCGGAAATGACGCGGGTACCGTTACGCGACGAGTATAAAAAGCCTGACAGATCTCAGATCTGTACCAGACCGGTACCTGATTCCGCTCAAGTAGTACTCATGAGACAATTCCAGAAACTGCTCCGAAATCGTCAAAAGTCGGGAACAGAAGATTGACGCGTTCGCAGCCTCCATCAAGAATTCTCGACTATCTGCTCCAGAGACAAATCCTTTCGAAAACCTCCGTAGAGACCGAGAGTGGACTAGTTCGCTGTTCTTTTCGAGTATCCTCAAGCTTTACAGTCCTAACACACGACCGTCCAAACTCTGCGCAACGATACATCCCACGAACCTTTGCTGGGAACACGCTGCGTCATTAATATCGACGCTTACACCGACTGCAAGCATCGCTGCATCGCAGCTCGCGCCGACCACCCGGCAAAACACTGTATGCGCTCTTGCGCCTCTGTAAACGCATCGCACCGCGAGATATCGAATACGATCTCGCGTCTTGCAATAGACCGATCGCAAAAATACATTGTAGCAGCTTCATCGCTCGCACCACCGCGCGCTTCGCGCCTACAAGCACGCGCCAACAACACGCGCCCGCCTCATTACGCGCGCCACGCGCTACGAGTCCGGACCTTTAACCCTTTCGCTACGGAGCGCTTGCGCCACAATGTGATCGCTGTGAACGGACCGCATTACTGAGTAGTTGACACTGAAGTACGGAGTGCTATGAAGTAATTGGAAGTCGTTTCTTGTTCTCTAAATTTTACAATGACATTTATTATATTCAGTAATATCATCTTACTTTCTAAAATATAAAAATGTATAATCAAAATTTATTTTTTTAAATATTTAATTATAATGTTCATGTAATATTTTTTAATACAACGAAATTACTAAAGTATTTAAAGCCGAACATAAACACTGCCTAGACTCGCGTTACAACACCGCAAATATTATCGATATAATTGTAACAAGTGATCATTGCCGAATAGGGGCAAATAAACGATATTTCACCTCTCGTCTTATCACTGTGTTTCAACCCTTCACGAATCCTAATCCCTATCCGCGCCCGCGAACCGCAAGTGAAGCGGCCCGTTACAACTTTTATTTTGTTTAATTACGATAATTATACACAATATTTAATGATATAATCTTTCATATGTAAGAAATGGAAAATATGTTTAATCAAGCAAAATAATCAATACTTCTATTACGAATATAAAAACATAATCAAATAAATAATAAAATAAAATAAATATTTTATATTTTATATAAAATTAACATAGGCATTATTTATGAAATGATCCAAATTTTCAAAGTTTTTTAATCATGCTGAAATTTATACAAGTTGTAATTCTATCAAAAGTAAAATCGTTGCCTAAACCGTTTGGTCCGCGACAACAGATTCTCTATTAACAAAGATTTGAACTTTTATCATTTGAGCGATTTTAAAAAATAGTGATTTCGAAAAGTCTTTCCACGCCTTTTAATCTTATAAAATTAATTTTTTTAATGTCAAAATTTATTTAAGATTTTCAAAAAACAAAATAAAAATCGTTTTTTTTCTCAAATTTAGACATCTTCGATTTTTTTTAAATTTTAAAAAAAGGAGAAATCTTGCTTTTTAAAACAAACCTAGAATCAATATGGGATAGATTTTTAGTTTTTAATAGATATAGGCTATTTTTAAGACCGAGCGCGTCACCTGCAGAGACTGGGGACTCATCACCAGGCGAGGCTAATCGCCATCCTGCAGACGGGGCGTCCCTAGACAACTTACCATCGAACTTCCCGCGAGCGGAGATTTGTATTTTTTACCATATTCTTGGGATGCGTGGATATGTGATGGTAGAGTGCCTGAGCGCCATTTCCTTAGTATTAAATGCCAACTTAAGCTGTAGTATTTTTAGCAATAAAACCCATTTTCCCCCACGTGTATTACCTTGTCGTGGTGTGGGGGCTCAGCTTGAGTCAAGTTGCTAAAAATATACTATGCCGAAAAAGCGTTTGCGTAGGCGGCGATGTTCCTTGCCAAATACGCTGCAATATGACTACATTGCGTAGTTTAATGCAAGCAGTAAAGAACTACAAGTCCAGGACGTAGGCCTGAGTGATATTGGACGACCATGTCGTGTTATTAGTAGCTCATTTACGTTCTCTATTGCTTGGACATTCAAAATGCCCGGCTGTTCAAATGACTGTATGGAGCCCTAGAAAAGAGGCATTGAGGCAATAACAGCTTGTAGTACAATTGGAGTCTCGCCGAGGAAAATTTCTTTCCGAGTGCCAAGGTCAACCGATTTTTCCAACTTCAGTGCCACGAATTCCTATGCTTCTATCTATCTCCCCTACTACTATGATGATTACATCACCATAACCGGTTGGTTAGTCATCTAACATGCGCCTCATAATAACGCTAGTAAAGTCCTTCAGCCCCTAGTCGAACCTGGTAGCCCATCCAACGACGACTTTGAGGCCTTCCCGCGCGCTTTGCCCCCGCCTATCTCGGATGCCTGCAGGCTCGCGGGATAGAAATGCTCCTCTAGGACTCCGCCCAATGGCTGCACGCCATCACATGCCGGTCATAACTCCAACCGGAGTCCTTGGGAGATCTTCCCATACAGCACTGAAGTTTGCAGCAACATTGCTGCAACATTGCAACATTGCATATTGCAATATAATGTTGCAGAAATATTGCAAAGATATTATTTTACAATATAAACTTAGCAATGTTGCAGCAATATTTTTAAATATTGTATTAAAGTAGCATCAAAATATATATAAATAATATATATTTTAATTAATAAAATTATTATATCGAGTAAAAAGAGGCACTGTGTGTATGATTCCCTCTAAAAGTTGCTTTCAAAAATATATAAAAGTTTGAAAAAATTAATAAGTGTTTTCTATTTAGATGACGAACATATTAATTTTTTCATATATTTATATTAATTAACAATTAATTTTTTCAAACTTATATATATATATATATATATATATATATATATACATATTTTTAAAGAGGAGTCATATACAATGTCTATTATATATATATATATATATATATATATATATATATATATATAATATATATATATACATATATATTATATATATATTATATATATAATATTTCAGTAAGAACGCAAAAGATCGCGCTGCGTGCCTCTCTGATTGTGAGATTATGATTCCGTGATTATATCTGAGCACAGTATACTGTGATTTGAGGAAGTTTTAACACGTGCAAACAAAACAAAGAAAAGATAAAATACATACAGAAGGTATGTGAATGCATTATTATTATTGTAAAATGATTTATTTATATATATATATTACGATTATAAGGACATCAGTTTAATTGAATGTAATATAACCTATAAAGCTAAACTTAATCTTTCATTGAGTTTCACATACAGAAACTAGCCCATTTTGTTTTCACTGTTATATAAAAATCTTTATTACAACGTCTTTTTTCTCGCTATATTTCCCTGTGGCGCCAGTCTTATGTCCAGATATCTGCGGCGCCCCGCCTAACCAGCCTGCTTGGTTTGTTACAGATTAGTCATCCCCTGTCCGCACCCCTCCCCCCCTCCATCTTCCAGCGCTGTTACAAGTGCAGACTGATGACCTGATGATCTGATGATCTGATCAGTCTTATTGCTTGTGGCCAGACATAATCTCTCATATATGCTTGTAATGTGTATTGATTATACAGGCAAATAGGACCTACAGTTTAACGCTGATTCCAGCTTGCTAGAAAGATTTTCAAGGTACTCTGAATAGTTTTGATTCTCGAGCATCATTGATTCTCGAGCAAAACACGAACATATCCAAATTAGCCGGCTCTATTGGAAATCGAATTTGGGATCAATGATGCAAAACAAAATCATGGTTCACTGGCTTAGCAGTGGAGGAGATAACATATACAATCATAAACCACATACATGTGACGTTCTGAGCAGCTATGTATACAGTTCACGCTTATGCATTATTGTCTTTTCTGCGAAGCTAATGAGCCAGACTTCTGGCATCACTGCTTAAAATCTCTGGCATAGTAAACCTGTACTATCTACTACGCTATCTATCATGTTCGGCGTTTGAACGTCACAGAAGAATACTGCATTAAATTAGTAGAAAATCGTATGAAAATCGTCTTGGTGGCTTTAACTATTTTCTAATTTGATTATTATATTTTCTGCTTATTATATTTTTTTGATTACTTTGTGATTTTAACATTGACTTTTGGCTTTATCCGATTTTAAGTTTTGACTTGAGTTTATTTTGGTTTTTATTTTAGCGCTTCTTCGAATTTTGATTTTGGTTTTAATATTTTTACCGTTTCATTAAATAACTCATACCACAATCATAACAACACTGATTGCCTAAGCTAATCGGTGATTCAATCCTTTAAAAAAAAATCATGGAAAAAGATCTGATTTGAGAATTTCTAAGGCTCTGTTTTTGAAGCTTTCAAGCGATATTCCAGTGAAAATTACGCAGATCTTGTAAAATAGAATTGCAGACATTTCAAAAACTGCTTGTCTTACAATCAAAGAATACAGAAGCTGCAAACATTGACTAAGATGATTCTCGTAACGATTTGAATTTCACTTATGCAGAAGATGTGAAAGATTCAGATTTTTTAGTATCTTCAACATTAAGAAGATCAAATTTACAATGTGACAATGAATAACATACAGCAATTGTCCTTTAAGTCCTGATGCAAATTAAGGATAAGTTTCAAAAATCCACTAGTAATTCGGAGAAATCTCTTGTACCCAAAACATGGGGCCGAAAAAAATTAATACTCGAATTTGACACTTCTGAACGTTCAGGCTCGAAAAGCAGAAGAATTAGTATCTAAATATGGAATATTAACTTCACCGAATTAAAAAATTTGAGGAAGAAAACTAACTGATGAAATAAAAACTTTTGTTAGAACATTTTATGAAGATGATGAAAACAGTTGGCCTGGAATGAAAATTTCATTTCAGTAAAGAAGAAAGCCGGATCCCGCGAATGTTTTCAGAAGAGATTAGTACTGAGAAATATTTCTGAACTATATGAAAAATTTAAGATACAATATCCTGATGTGAATATCCTGAATTGACTTTTCAAACTTCGCTCAACTTAGGCCACGTCAGTATACTTGCTGGAGGCAGCGAAAAGCACACTGTTTGTGTGTGTATATATCATGAAAATATTAAACTCATTGGATGCGATCAAACTAGAGGAAATAACTAAAGATACCTTTAAAGACTTATTACTGCTTAAAATACATTATATGCAACATCTTTACTGCGTATTGCCACCTTGGAAAATGTAAATCATGCCCTGATGAAGATAATAATATATTAAAAATTATTTGAGAATAGCATTAGAATAGCGTACCATTTCATTGACAAAGTGGAGTTTCAGGTTTGGCAACAAACGGACAGAAGTACTTTGAGAACTGAAGTAGCTGACACTGAGGATTTCATTGAACAGCTCTGCAATCTTTTGATAAAACTTAAATCGCATGATTTTGTGGCAAAAGCGAAATCATCATTTGCAACAGAATTAAAAAGGAGGTTAATAGAAAATCAGTTTATAGTACAGTATGATTTTGTAAAAAATTATGCATTTGTCGTTCAGAATGCAGCGCAATCATTCCACTGGAACAACAATCAGTGCTCAATTTTCATTGTAGTCCTGTCTTACAAAGAACAGGAAGAGTTGAAACACCAATATTGCTATTTTATCCGATAGATTAAAACACAATACCAACGCTGTCTATGTGTTCCAGAAAATAATTGTCACTTATTTAAAGAAAAAATTTAACAACAAAAATATTTTATTTTACGAATGATGCTACTCAACACTTTAAAAATAAGTACAATTTTACGAATCTCTTTTCACACGAAAAAGATTTCGGTATTGCTGCAGAATGATATTTTCATGCCACAGCACACGGCAAGGGTCTATGTGATAGAATAAGTGGAACAAAGACTTATCCCGCGAGCGGTCTACAAATATCAGCAGTCAGAAAATAATTCCATTTTTCCTGAAGCCTTGTACCAATGGGCAAAAAAAAATTTGGTCAAAACTGCCATTTCTTTTCAATTCCAGATCAACTAATGACATCTGAAATGTTGAAAGATAGATTTGAGAAAGCAATGACAGTGCCATAAACACAAAAGTTATTCCTCTTGATGACAAAATACTCATATTTAAAAAATATTCCACAGCAACAGAATATGATATTTTTCCTAAAATTGAGGCAAAAAAACAATATAAAATTCAAAAGCAAACATGATCAATATAATGGACCATCTCTGCTTAATAAATAACATTTTGTTTTTTTTTAACGATTTATTTTGATTCTTTCTACTCTCTCTCTCTTCGGTTAGCGAATGATACATATATATATATATATATATATATATATATATATATATATATATTGTGACGTTGCCGTCCCGCGCACGTCCGCCGGATCCCTCTCCGATCGCTGAGCGCGGAAAACGCATCTGCGCCAGTCTCAAAACATTAAAGCCGTACCGAAATCTCCAGAGGGGCGTTATTTGTCGGATATATTTCATCTTTTAATTATGTTATTATTTCCTTATTTCGATACAACACGGGAGCCTTACCGGAGAAGCGAACACGGCCGCAGTAAAATCAAAGATAACAACAACTCGGAAGAGGACCTTCGGGAGGACGAAAGAAAAACAGCAAAGGAATTATCAACCGAATTCAGCAGCGTGGCGAGAAGCGCGTGAGGACAAGGAGGATTCTCGCGCCTCGACACAGGACCGTGCGGAGACGTGCCCCGAAGGATCCCGAAGGAGCTTCACCGCCGCGAGACACGGCGGGAAAAAGAGGAGGTCGGCGAGGGACACCGTTGCGTTCCTCGTTTCCGAGATCCCGGCGGAACTCGCCAAGGCCCTCTCCGAAGGGCCCCGTGGAAAATATATTGATCGCGATCTCGGTATGATCGCGCCCCCGGTACGATCATGAGCGTGCCGCGAAGCGGCTGCCTCGCGTGTTATCGCGTGATTGGCCGTGATAACACGCACGCCGGTTGCGCATCCCCGGCTGGCCCGGCGTTACCGATTCTAGATCGCGGTGCTTCCAGGTCAGACTGGCGCGAGCGAGAAAGCGATAGACGTATCGTGGCGAAAACTAAATTCGAGAGCGAGTTTGTGATGCGTGAGCGAGAGCGAGGAGGGATCCCGGCCGAGAGATAAGCGGGTGCGAGGGATAGCGGCAGGACCTCGAGAGGCCGAACAGAGAGAAGCTGCCGAGCCCCCGGATTCCCGAGGGAAGAGCATCGTTACCGGTGAGGTTATCCCGCTATAAAGTAGCCACGCGCGATCGCGATCGGAATCCTTCGTTCTGCCGTCGTGGCCGCGATTTCGCGTTATTTGTGCGTTCGAGCTCGGCTCGAACTTATAACGACCTGTGTCGTTACAAGAGCCTCGCGGACCGTTCACCCGTCCGCACAAGAGGCCGGCGCTTAGCGCCCCACAAATTTTCATATAGCCGCGCCGTTGCAAGGCGGCGAGCCCATAGTATGAGCCGCCGCTGGGCCATGCGATCCCCACTAGGGCGGCGCGAGCCTAAGTAAGGGAAGCCGGCCGGGTATATAAGCCGGCTCGACACGGCTCTCGGCACCAGTCCTGGTCCCGATCCTCGGGACACTCGAAGCCTCAGAGCGCTCTCTGAGACTCCAGTCGACCGATCCTTATCCCGTTCCTTCGACCTGGTCTAGGAGACGAGTGCTCTCGTCTTCGGCCGAGTGCTCTCGGCGTCCAGTCCTGTCGGTGCGAGGGAGTGCTCTCCCTCACACCAACCACCTCCGGTCCGGGGACGAGTGCTCTCGTACCCTGTCGAGTGCTCTCGACGACCGGCGCTGTCCGCGACGAAGAGTGCTCTCTTCGTCGCCTCCTCGCGATACCGGCGTCTTCGCGCACCGTGCGACGACCACCGGTGGTCCGCGACCGGGAGCCTTAAGCTCCGTCCGATTGACTCCGTGCCCGCGTCTCTGGTATATAGCACGCGTAGTCCCTAGGCCGTCTATATTAAGCAGAGAGCCGGTGCCCGCTCGTGACGCCAGGAACAGCATCTCCGGCGCTCAGTCCTTTTCAGGATAAGTCGCCTAGCGCGCCGGTGGGTCCCTAGTCCTTTTCAGGATAGACCGCCGAGCAGTGCAACTCCTCGGATCCGGACGTCACGTCCTGGCACGGGTTCGCCGTCAAGAGTACGGATTCGACGCGGCCGCCCCGATTTTGTTAGCCGATCCCATTCTTTTATTTCGTGTGACGATTCCTCTTATATTAATTCTACCGCTCCTGATAGTATAGGCCGATCTCGGTTGTTCACTCCCTAAGTTAAGTCCGCCGTATTCTAGCGTTAAAAACCCGGGCTGCGTGCCCAAATTGTGCTCGCGCGTCCTAAGTGTAACGGCCAATTCCATTGTACCATATGTTTGCACGAATAAAGCTTTACTATTTGTTGGCCAAATCGAGTGTGTAATTTGCGAGCCCGAGTCTCTTCCTTCTCCCGAATCCTGGAACCGGCGAGCCGATCCGTGGCGTCGGGAAGAGTAGACCGTTACATGGCGCCCGAACAGGGACCAGACTTTTGTAGACTCCGCTCGCAGGTCGCACCTTGATCCATGTTGTCTTGGATTTACGACTTAAGTAAGGTTCAAATAATCGCGCAATTAACTGATCGCGGTCTTAACCCCGCCGGAACCCTAGACGTGTTACGCCGAAGGCTGCGGGACCACATTATCAGCCGGGCCGAGATGGCGATGAAGGAAATACCGAAGGTCGGCGAGGACCGATTTACCAGCGCTAGCACCACGCCGGAACCTCCAGAAGGAAGTCCTTCCAAAGCGCTCAACCAGATTAGAAAGTGGGGATGCCACTTTGATGGCAAGGACCCATTGGCTTTCCTCGAACGGTTAGAGGAGTTGAGTGCGTCGTATGAGATAGAGGAAAGATACTTACTGTTAGGGCTACCCGAGCTTCTAAAAGGGGACGCCCTGCTATGGTATCGGAATAGCCGGGGTGACTGGACCACCTGGGCAGAATTTTGCCGAGATTTCAGAACGCATTATTTGCCACGTGGCTATCAGCTACGTATGCGGCAGGAGATCCATGGCCGCCGCCAGAAACCCGGAGAAACTTTTGATAAGTACGCCACATCCGTGCTCACGATGATGCGACGCGCTGGGGGATACACTACCCAAGAGAAAGTCGACCAATTATATATTAACGCGGACCCAGAGGTCCAGCTGCATGTCCGTTACGAGGACATCGTGAGCGTAAGCGATCTTTGCAGTCGTGCCGCTGTTTTTGAGGACATAGATCAAAGACGGGACCGTGGCCGCCGGTCAACCGACACAACGACTTTGGCAGCCGCCACCTACGACCGCGCCACCTGTTGCTGGCGCTGCAAACAACGCGGACACACGCGCCTCGAGTGTAAACGACCTGCCAGGAAATTCTGCTCTCGATGTGGAAAAGACGGGGTGTTGACCCGAGACTGCCACCCACAGTCGGGAAACGGCGAACGGGTCGGAAACGAGCCGGCCACCGACCGACCCGTCGCTTCGAGTTAATCTACACTCCCCGGCCACACGTACAGATACACGCCTTGGGGCGGGCCCTCTGGGCTTTGCTTGATTCGGGATCCGAAGTGTCCTTCGTTAGCACCGACACGGCCGAGCTGGCCAGGAGAGCGGGCCAATCGCCCCAACCAACCGACGGACACGTCTGCCTAGCCAACGGCATCCGGACACCGGCACCGAGGAATTGGAGTTACCGATTACCATTGGGGGGCGAACCGTGAAACACATTTTCCAGGTCCTGCCAGACCTCCGTAGTCCGGTTCTTATCGGCACCGATTTGTGGGCCGAATTACAGATCACGATGCCGCCGCCACCCCGTGCCGCCGTATCTGGTAAACGAAACCAAACGGCCATCATAGAGGGCGAGATATCGCAGGGAATTGATCCCCGATCGCCGGAAGAAGACCAAAGTCTCCGGGAGTTTTTGCGCCACGAACTACAAAAGTTTGATGCGGTACGCGGGCCGACCAATCGGATTACGCACCAGATCCGATTGAAACCAGGGAGCCCTATTAAACAAAGGTACCGTCCGCGGAATCCCGCCATGCAAGCGGTGATTAACGCCGAGGTGGACCGTATGCTAGAAGCCGGAGTAATCGAACCATCCGCTAGTGCGTGGAGCTCCCCAGTGGTGTTAGTGAAAAAGAAAGACGGCACCTACCGGTTCTGCATAGATTATCGGAAACTGAACCAGGCCTTAGAGAAGGACGCATATCCTCTGCCGCACATAATCGCCACCCTCGATAAACTGCGAGGAGCCCGGTACTTGTCTACATTGGATCTGAAGGAAGGTTATTGGCAAATACCACTTGATCCGGGGAGCCGCCCGGCCACTGCCTTCACCATACCGGGCAGGGGACTCTTACAATTTCGGGTCATGCCATTCGGGCTCCATTCCGCTCCAGCCACTTTTCAGCGGTTACTAGATAGTATACTGGGGCCAGAATTAGAACCCCATGTATTGGTATACCTGGACGACATTATTGTAGTCAGCCGGACGTTCGAAGATCACCTCGCACACTTAAAAGCAGTGTTCCGCCGTTTACGAGGGGCCCGACTTCGCCTGAATACTCAGAAGTGCCACTTTTGCCAGGACCAGCTAAAATACCTCGGGCATATCGTGGACCGAGAGGGCATACGGACCGATCCAGATAAGGTCAGCGCCGTCACTAGTTGGCCTGCGCCCACGAACGTTCGACAAATACGCCAGTTTGTGGGCATGGCATCTTGGTATCGACGTTTTGTACCAGATTTCTCGGCAGTTGCTGCCCCGTTAACGCGCTTGACCCGAAAGGGCGCCCGGTTCACTTGGTCGACGGAGGAGGAGAGGTCGTTCCAACGGTTAAAAGAGGCGCTAACGACCGCGCCCATACTGGCCTGCCCCGATTTCAATAAGCCGTTCGTCCTGCAAACCGACGCCAGCTCGTATGGGTTGGGTGCCGTCCTTACTCAAGAATTCCCGGAGGAGAGCGCGTGATTGCGTATGCCAGTCGGACATTGAATAATGCGGAGCGGAATTACAGCGCCACAGAATTGGAATGCCTCGCCGTAGTCTGGGGAATCAGGCGGATGAGAGACTACCTGGAGGGCTATAAATTCACGGTCGTCACGGACCATCAATCCCTCCGATGGCTGCAACAAATCGAGAATCCCACCGGCCGCCTTGGGCGGTGGTTGTTTGAGCTCCAACAGTTCGACTTTGACGTACGATATCGGAAGGGAGCTCTGAATAAGGTGGCGGATGCTCTATCCCGACAGCCAGTGGTCTGTGCCATCCGGGGAGGGAAAGGGTGCGCGTGGTACAATCGAGTCCGCCGAGCTTTAAAGGTTCGACCGGCCGATTTCCCGGACTACCGGATGCAGGAAGGAAAGCTGTTCCGTCATGTCCTACACAGCCTGGACTTTCGCGATATTCCAGCCGATGACCAGTGGAAGATTTGCGCCCCCACCCCGCAACGACTCGATATACTTCGTCGGTTACACGATGACCCAACGGCTGGGCATCTAGGCGTCGCGAAGACGATTGCTCGCGTAGCTCGCGTTTATTATTGGCCGGGGATGTTCAGGGATATCGCTCGGTATGTCCGCGCTTGCGAAAATTGCCTAGCGCATAAGGCCTCCCAACAGCGCCCGGCAGGTAGACTCCGCGCGACACACGTCTCGGCCCCGTGGCAACAGGTGGCGATTGATTTAGTCGGGCCACTACCGCGTTCGACACAGGGAAACGCATGGCTCCTGACCATGCAAGATCGCTTCTCCAAGTGGGTGGAGATGGCTCCGTTGAGGCGCGCCACCGCCGGGGGTGACCCGCGAATTCGCAAAACGCGTCATATATCGACACGGGTGTCCCGACCTCGTGATTTCTGACAACGGGACGCAGTTTACGTCGCATCAAATCGAAAACGCGTTCCGATCGTTCGGGGTCAAACATCAAACCTCTCCGACCTACACCCCCAGTGTAATCCCGTCGAGCGTGCTAACCGAACGCTGAAGACAATGATCTCCCAGTACGTAGGGAAGAAACACCGCCGGTGGGATGAATATATCCCTCAGCTCCAGTTCGCGTACAACACCGCGAGACAAGCAGCTACCGGATACACCCCAGCGTTTCTCGTTCACGGCCGAGAACTGCAGCTTCCCCATCCCGAGGACCGACCTAATACGACACCTGCCGCTACACCGGAAGACATTCCACGCGCTTTGCAGGATGCCTACGAAGTCGTTCGCATCAACTTGGCTCGGGCATTCCAACATCAACAACACCATTACGACTTGCGCAGACGCGATTGGCGTCCCAGGATAGGCGACCGCGTATGGAAACAGGACCATCCGCTTTCTAACAAAGCCCAAGGCTTCAACGCCAAACTCGCGCCCAAGTACACCGGGCCTATGACCGTGAGACGCATTATCTCCCCGGTCATAATCGACCTAAAAGGACGAACAAGGCCGCTGGCATCGGCAGGTACACATACAGGACGTGAAGCCGCAAATCGCCGACGACCCGCCGAAAGAAGATGAAGGTAACTGACGACCGAGCTGGAAACATCATCCAGCCCCATCCCTGCCTCTCCAAGAACGCCTGGGGAACGGCGCAGATCGCGAAAGACGCCCTCTGGGCCCTGATCCGGAGCAGCGGCCGCGGGACCATACCGGCCAAAGAACGCCGCGACATCCGTGGGAGTGTTGCAGCTGACCTCCAAGTACCGGGGCCACCCGACACTCCACGGGAACATACCGGCCCTAGGATTGTGACAACAGACGTATGAACTCGTCTTCAGGCGCGGGGGGGATCCCCAAAGGTTCTTCCCGGGGCCCCCACCACGCGGGAACCACAGTATAAAGGGCCGGGCGGACCGCCCGCTGGCCGATTATTGCGAGATGACTACCCTACGGGAAGCAATCCGCGAACTCTTCGGGTCGGATTCATCCGACCTCGAGGAAGAAGACCAGCCAAGAAGAATGCGAACGCAGCCACCAAGCGTGGGGACCACCGTCCAGAGGTCAGACCGGGAACAGCGGCGCAGGAGGACAGTCCTGCTGGAAACACCGCCGCCACCACCCCGGCGAAGTCGAGGGCCCCGGGGACACGGATTGACCGACGACCAACTTCGGCAACCCCGATCATACGGCGAGGCGCAGATCCTCGCCCGAGGCCGCTGCCATTCCGGCAAGATCGAGGGCCGCCAGTGCGCCAGCGACCATCCTCGGCGACTCCCACCGCCCCCGTTGACGGCGACCCGCATCAAGGCCAGTCGGGACCGGAACCAACGGCCGCGGCAGTATCACAGAGCGACATAGGGCCTGCCCTACCTCCGCCCGTCCGCGTCACCCTGCCCAGCGGAGAAGTGGCCGAGGTACCGCATTTTGCCGCGCACATCTCGCGGCACTATAGGGTACGCGTGCCCTCCGGTAGATGGCTCGTCTGGTTCGATCACCAGGGGCGACCGCGCTCTAGCCGACAGCTATCGGCACAAAACCCCCCGTGAAAAGGGAGGGTGATGTAACGACCTGTGTCGTTACGAGAGCCTCGCGGACCGTTCACCCGTCCGCAGAAGAGGCCGGCGCTTAGCGCCCCACAAATTTTCATATAGCCGCGCCGTTGCAAGGCGGCGAGCCCATCGTATGAGCCGCCGCTGGGCCATACGATCCCCACTAGGGCGGCGCGAGCCTAAGTAAGGGAAGCCGGCCGGGTATATAAGCCGGCTCGACACGGCTCTCGGCACCAGTCCTGGTCCCGATCCTCGGGACACTCGAAGCCTCAGAGCGCTCTCTGAGACTCCAGTCGACCGATCCTTATCCCGTTCCTTCGACCTGGTCTAGGAGACGAGTGCTCTCGTCTTCGGCCGAGTGCTCTCGGCGTCCAGTCCTGTCGGTGCGAGGGAGTGCTCTCCATCACACCAACCACCTCCGGTCCGGGGGACGAGTGCTCTCGTACCCTGTCGAGTGCTCTCGACGACCGGCGCTGTCCGCGACGAAGAGTGCTCTCTTCGTCGCCTCCTCGCGATACCGGCGTCTTCGCGCACCGTGCGACGACCACCGGTGGTCCGCGACCGGGAGCCTTAAGCTCCGTCCGATTGACTCCGTGCCCGCGTCTCTGGTATATAGCACGCGTAGTCCCTAGGCCGTCTATATTAAGCAGAGAGCCGGTGCCCGCTCGTGACGCCAGGAACAGCATCTCCGGCGCTCAGTCCTTTTCAGGATAAGTCGCCTAGCGCGCCGGTGGGTCCCTAGTCCTTTTCAGGATAGACCGCCGAGCAGTGCAACTCCTCGGATCCGGACGTCACGTCCTGGCACGGGTTCGCCGTCAAGAGTACGGATTCGACGCGGCCGCCCCGATTTTGTTAGCCGATCCCATTCTTTTTATTTCGTGTGACGATTCCTCTTATATTAATTCTACCGCTCCTGATAGTATAGGCCGATCTCGGTTGTTCACTCCCTAAGTTAAGTCCGCCGTATTCTAGCGTTAAAACCCGGGCTGCGTGCCCAAATTGTGCTCGCGCGTCCTAAGTGTAACGGCCAATTCCATTGTACCATATGTTTGCACGAATAAAGCTTTACTATTTGTTGGCCAAATCGAGGTGTGTAATTTGCGAGCCCGAGTCTCTTCCTTCTCCCGAATCCTGGAACCGGCGAGCCGATCCGTGGCGTCGGGAAGAGTGAGACCGTTACGAACTTATTGGTGTTTATCGCGTTGGCATTAGCGTAAGTGCGATTGTGACACGGCCACGTCGGCAAGCGAAGCGAGCCCCGAAGCGTCTGGATCATTGGTTTCGCGGATTCGATTTATATCGTGCGTTAGAGTCAGCGTAAGTCGTCTCTCTGGAGATCGCGGCTCGATAATACGGCGTAATCTGATAGTCGCGAAATCTGTCGCCCGTCTAGCGTTTAAGTCCGGTATGTGTGAGTAGTCTGTCGTGCCGTGTGAGTGTGTTTCGCGATCCTGTATGTCGTTGGTTAGTCGTCGAGTGTGAGTGTGTTTCGCGCGAAAATAATTCGGTTTATGTGTGTCGAATGCCTCGTTCGAAGTGGATTAGCGATCGAGTGAATTCGCGATTAATGCGTAATAGTGTATGGAGCGTTTCGAGCGACGTCTGCGCGGTGCATGTTAGAGGTGCACCGGATGCATGTGGTACTTGCATAGCATGTCCGAACAGCGAGCGGAATATTATCGATCCACGAGGGGTCCGATAATCGACCTGGTATAATTGCGCTCGGGCCCCGGCCCGACCGATTATGATTTAACGGCGTCTTAGTTTCGGTGGCGCTAAGTCGTTTCGAACACCCAGTCTCGCTTCGGCAAAATTATCGACATCGGGCATAACTCCGTTTATCTTTGTTCATCATTCGGACGCACCGTTTCCAAATTAATAAAGTTGTTATTTCTTTGTTACGCTTGACGAACTTAATTTCTTTTTCGCGTGTCTGTCGATCTATCTGTGTCGCCTCTTGCTTCCATATCGCGTAAGTTCAACATCCGCCCTGCCCCTCTACCGTTAGGTGAGCTAGTCCGCCCGTGACGAAATCGGCTTCTTTCTTCGCGTCTTTTTCGCGCTTATCTCGCGTATTCGACGAAAATTGATACGTGCAAGACCGTATCTGGCGCCCAATTGCAATTCTCGCGAGTATTAAAGCTTCGTCACGGCACGCGCGGAACACCTTCCATCCCGTTCCTTCCCGGCGTGTAACCATTTCTCGATTTCCTTGTGTTTTTGACGACGATCGACCTTTTCCCGTATCTCCCGACCGGCGAATCGTACTCCCGTTCGCCGGCGCAACGAAACATCCGCGCGACGGAGAGATCGTGACGGCGGACGCGCTTCGAGCTCGCGAAGGGAAAGTCGTCGAAATATATATATATATATATATATATTACTATTTTTTGTAACGTATATAATATATATATATATATATATATATATATATATCATTCGCCAACCAAAGAAGGAGAGTAGAAAAATAGAAAAAAAGAAACAAAATGATATTTATTAAGCAGAGATGTTCCATTATATTGATTAATCTATGTTTGCTTCTGAATTTTATATTATTTATGTACAAGATGTCCGGCGTCATCACATCACATCATCCGTCGTATGCAGGTAGAATAGATAAAACTGAGGAGAAAAGTTCTGTAACATTTTTTTCTGTAACGCTTCACAGGCGCGCGGCTCATTGACGTGCGTCCAATTAAAGATCGGCGCTGAATTGTCAGACTTCACTCAATAGTAACTCTTTTATTAAGCGTTATCAAAAAAAATGATACAAGACTTTTCTTCTCAGTTTTATTTGCTCTACCTGCATACATATATATATATATATATATATATATATATATATATATATATATATATATATAGTATACATACATATGTATATATTTTTAAATAAATTTATATATAATTGAAATTGTTAACTTTGTCTTCGATTTTATTAATAAATGACAATTATTTTGTTTCGAAAAGTTTCTTATTCTCTAAACCTGCATAATAAATAATTCGACCTTCGAAACTTCGCACTTTCGAAGTTCTTCGAAGCTTCGATCCTTCGAAACTTCGCACCTTCGAAATTCTTCATAGCTTCGATGCTTCGAAACTTCGCACCTTCGAAGTTCTTCGAAGCTTCGATCCTTTGAAGTTCTTCGAAGATTCGATCCTTCGAAACTTCATATCTTCGAAGATTCTTTCGGTCCTTCGAAGTTCTTCGAAGCTTCGAAGTTATGTAACTTTAATCAAAATTAATAGGCCTACAACGGAGTACAATGTCCGAAGCACAGGATGATATGGGATAGTCCTCGCTTTACATAGAAAGTAGCAAACGTGAAACTGTATAAATATAATTATACACCTCATTTCACGTTTGAAACACATAGAGATATGGGATGGCTATCGCAGAAAGTTGCAAACCTATGTAAAATCGTATAATTCGATAAATCTTTTTTGTTAAATGATTCAAAATCTATATAAAGGCTGCGAAGTAAAACAAAGTGAATATTAATCAGCAACCTCATTCTTAGAACATATGTGAAGATCAAGATCATCAACGAGATATTTGCTAATATAAATAAATAATTATTACAATTATTATACTTTTTACTATCTTCTCTTAAAATAATAATATGACTTTCTTGTAAGAGAAAAATTTCTTCGCCAAGATTTCTTTTAGGGGCTTTTATTTTAATCTGATAAGAAGCTTTTCATAAAGTTTCATCGAACTTTCATCGGAATTATGCCTTTCCATCCAAAATGTTTTTTTCAATAATATTTAAGACTACCTAGTCGTGAATATTTTACTTTAGAGTTATACATTTTTCTAGCAGAATCAATAAAACAATTTCAAGGCGCTTTTAATTTTTACAAATATTATATGTATAACCATATGCATTATATGACGAATTCAATTCCAGATTCTCTAACTTTTTACTTTGATTTTAAGATCTGGTGGGATAGCAGACATTTCTTCAGATTATTTATTGATATTTTTTTTACAAAACGTTTTAAACAAGCAGCCAATAAATTATACATGTATGTGTACGGGTTACCGGATCTAATATAAGTGTATAATAGGTATACAGTACGTTATTTTGTATCAAATTAGAACCTATACCTAGATTTTTACTTTTAGGGACTCTAGGACCGGACAGTGAAACCGCCGCTGTAGTGCACAGCATGCTAAGATATTGCCCAACATAAATTTTTTTTGTCTCGAAAATTTTGAACTTCTCTCAAAAAAAAAAAATAGTGTGTAGGTACGGTTTATCTTAAAATAATAATGGCCTCAATCTATAACTAATAGCACAAGTTATCCAAAGATAGTAGCACTTATCACGAAGAAACAGAGGTAACCGGTTTGATCCGCCTATTCGGTTTTACCCTGCTCTATATTGTGAATTGATAACATGTATAATTTACTATACTTAACGTAAATTGTATTGATTTCGTATTTGTTTTAATTTTTTTAAAAATTTTTTATTATGTATAATAAAGTGGTGAACTTGCAGATAAAAATCAAGGTGCGTGAATTTATTATCATCAAATTTTATTAACTAATGTGCATTAAAAATGTATTTTTGTTATGTAACAATTAAAATATTTTTTTGTACTTTTATGTACTCGACGTATTTTTTTATCTCTGTGAAGTTTTTTTAGTAGAATATCAAGCGATGCCTTAACATCGTAACGCCAAGTATATGAAAAAAATTTTTTTCTAGCTTGTCAATCTATGTACAGAATGATTTACCTATGTACAAAAGCTGCGGCGCTACTAAGAAACTTTTTCCGGAGTTTTACGTCTAATAAACTTTTGATTAAAATATCTCAGGAACTAAAGCCGTAATTAAAAATCTGGCGGTACTTTTCTGATATAATGTAAATGTAAGCTTTCCATTGCGACCGGTTTGAATAAGATTGGTGCAGTCATTCCTGAGGTATAATAATCGTCTACCAGAATTGTGAACTTTTATTTTTCATAAAATTCAGACTCTCACGTACGTACGTATGCACGCACACATACAAAGCGATTTTGTCCTTCAAGGCGCGTTTGCAGTGCTCCTGTATGATTATCACTTGAGTGTGCAAATACACTTTGAGAGATAATTTTGTGTATGTGCGTGCATACGCAAAATAATAATGTAAGGTTATAAGAGTATATCGCAGAATAAAAAAAGTAAAAGACGAAAAGTGATGAGCATCCCAAAATAGTACAACAAGAAAGAAAAGTGATAAAATGAAAATAAATCATTAATGCGGAATAATATACGAAAGACAAGTAATTTTTTTTAATTGATGTTATATTGAGTTGTGTTACATCAGTGAAACTGATTTTTAGGTTAACTAACTTACTAAATGCTAAACAATGAATTTATATTAATGGAAACGTGAGTGTTTATTTATATTTAATCTATAAATATAATTAATGTGTAATTAATATTTTTAGATCACTTATAAATGGCTAGGCAATGAGTTGCATGCTTATGTTATTATACTAAAACAAATTTTCTCAAAGATATAACATTGACAGTTAAATTAAAAGCATTAGAGTTAGAGCCTGAAATGTTAAACGTTTGT
Organism: Cataglyphis hispanica; assembly: GCF_021464435.1. Classification (NCBI taxonomy): domain Eukaryota; kingdom Metazoa; phylum Arthropoda; class Insecta; order Hymenoptera; family Formicidae; genus Cataglyphis; species Cataglyphis hispanica. The sequence goes on along the minus strand of NC_065977.1, from coordinate 3,709,581 downwards.
AACGATGCATCCCCATCGTTCCCGACACGTCGCCCATCGGAAGTCTGCCGCCCGGCGAACACCAGCCGGGCAGGGGCAGAGGCGCTTAGCGCCCTATTTTAAAACAATGCGAAAGCAATGTTTATGACAAACACCAACGGCGGTGTTTGTCATAAACAACCGAGCGCCGAACGGCACCGAACGTTTCCGGCGAATGCCGATCGCCGAACGCTCAACGCCGGAGGCCCCGCGTCGTTTCCCCCACCCCGAGGGGGATGTGAACGGCGCGGGTGTCGCGACCGCTCCGGTAGGGTATAAAAAGCCCTACCGACCACCAGACCGTACCAGACCGGCACCTGAAACCCGCTCGAGCAGTACGCTTCGAGAGATAAACCAGAAACCGCTTCAAAACGTTGACAGACAGTAAACTGGAGGTTGACGAGTTCGCAGCCTCCGTCGAGTATTCTCGACTAACTGCTCTAGAGACGAATCCCGTCTTAACCTCCGTAAAGGACAGAGAGTGGACGAGTTCGCCGCTTTCCTCGAGCATTCTCGAGCTTTCACGATCCGAACACCTGACCATCCGAACTCCGCGCACAGACGCATCCCACGATCTTTATCTGGGAACACGCGCCGCGTCACCGACACCGACGCATAAGACCGACTGCAGGCCTGACGCCCTGCAGTCCGCGCCGAACACCCGGCCGCACACAATACGCGCCGTAACTCGCGTATCTCGCGCGATATCCTTTTGCGAGATATCGAAATACTGATACGCGTTGTCAACACGCGCCCGCCTTACCGCGCGCACCTCGCGCCTGCAAACGCGAGCCGACAACACGCGCCCGTCTCACCGCACGCGCCCGTCTCACCGCACGCGCCCCGCGCCACAAGCCGGGCCTTTAACTAGACGCGAAAAACACTGTCTAGACCGGCGTCACAACAGTGCGCACGTATTATTGTATTGAATCGTATCACGATTGTAAGCTGACCATTGCCTTGAGTGGCGAATAAACGACGTACATACCAACTCACGTCCGTTGCGTTTCAACCCCTTCACGAATCCTAATCCCGATTGCGCTGTCCGCGCACGCGAAACCGCACGTGAAGCGGCCCGTTACACATTAGTCAAAGGAAAGAAATAAAGTAATAATTTTGTTTATAAACTATATAATAAAAGTTATTTATTTTCTTAGATTAAATACTTTAAAGACAAGACAATCTATTCAATTTTTTTTATATATAATAATTGAATTTATATTTTTAAAGCAATGAGAAACGTGAACATGGAAGTTAATGGTTTATTCCGATAGGCTGCCTTCTGCAATGTAATGTTATCGGAAAGCATTAGAATCTGTCATCGATAAAAAAAAGTTCAAATTTGAATTCAAATGAGGAGGAAGAATTGGATAGTGATGCTGAATTGCAGTTTTCATTAGTGTATAAAAGTTTAATAATTTAGCAGCTGCGGTAATTAAAATAGAAGCCTACGATGCAGCTTTAGAAAATGTTTCGAGGTATCAACGGCAAAATGTTATGGCACTACTTAAGAAAAATATTGCAAAAATTCTAATCTTTTTTTATTTACTATATTTAATCTTTTTTAAAAATAAGTGTTATGTATTAATTTATATTTTATATATGGAAAATTTAAATATGTGTGTATTATATTATATATTGTGCGGATTGTAGAAACAATATTAAAACATAAACTTACATAAAATGTTAGATGTAATTGAAAATACTAGAAATTAAAGAATATAAAATATCAAGAATATGAAAGCAGATAACAAAAGTAAACAATTAAATAAAAGACTTGTTCTTTTCTTTTTCTGCATTTTTAGCAATTTTATGCTTTAAGATCATTAATTTTATAAAAGAAAAAAAGATTAGGATTTTTGCAACACTTTTCCTAGGAAGTATTTTAACATTTTGTTGACATCTCAAAATATGTTTCACATTATTTAAAGCTGCATCGTAGGCTTCTATTTTAATCAATGGAGTTGCTTAATAATGTAAACTTTTATACGATCTTCTAATCTAATAAAACCTGTAATTCGGTATTATTCATCTACTCTTTTTCCTCATTTTGATTCAAATTTGAATTCTTTTTGTCGATGACAGATATTTTAATGTTCTCTGATAACATTATATTGCAAAAGGCTCTATATGAATAAATCATTAATTTCCATGAATAAAACATTAATTTCACATTTCTCATTATATTAAAAAGATAAGTTCAACTATTATGTCAAAAAAGTTAAATAGAATCTTGTCTTTAAAATATAAAATCGAAGAAAATAACTTTTATTATATCATTTATAAACAAAATTATTATCTTATTTCTCTTCATTGATTAATTAACTTTAACTTTCTATTTTAGACTCTAATTCAAATGCTTTTAATTCAACTGTATATATTAATAATTTTAGTAATAATTTTAATAAAATTCTTATAAAATTTGTTTATAAAAACATAAACATGCAACTCTTGTTTAATCATTTGTAAGTGATTTAAAAATTTTAATTATGCATTAATTATATTTATATATAAAATATAAAAAAAATTTACATTTTCAGAATCTGTGCGCGAAAATTCAGTGTGAACATGCGAGCGAGCGTGCTCCGAAAAGACAAGCGCGAAATGAGACGGCCGACGGACAATCACACCCGCGAGTATCGAGACGCAATTAATTCTAAGACGAATATAATATGTACACTTTTTACAAGATTAATTATACATGTCATACGACTGTAATTCGCACGCGGCGGATGAACAGCGATAAATCGTCTGTCTCGTAATAACTCCGGTAGTCACAAAACGGCACTGAAATATACGACTATTTCTATAAACGAAACCGAATTTATATTATCACTCGGATAGTGTGTACGCGTCGATTGTTTTTAGCGGACTGCGCCGAGCTCGGTTGTCGGCTCACTTTTATAAGGTCGTCGCCTTCTCGAAGGATCCAGAAGGTTCCCGAAATTTGCTCACTTCCGCCGACAGTTTTTATGTGACTTGTTTGTCACAATTTCATCTGAGATCCTTCGAGAAGGGCGATGATGTTTGTTGTTGCCGCGCGTTTTCGCTCGGTCGCAGAAACGCTGCCTCGCATCGCGCGCGCGGCGATGACGCGGTCGCGCGGTAACAACATGAAGTTCGAGATTGCTGCAATCTCGAACAGAATCAAAAGTTACGAATAATTACAAATACAGAAAACGTTTGTAGACGCTATAGAAATGCTTTAATATAATTTTATTATCTATTTAGTATGAAGTCAATTAATAAAAATGTGTATTCAATGTGATTTTGATATTTTTGGTAGAATTCCAAGACTTATTTTGCTACATTAATATAAACTCATTGCTTATTAATTTTTAAATTAATCTATAATCTATTAATTATACATTTATATATAAAATATAAATAAATATATATGCGCAAATATGCTTTTGCACGTATAATTACTAGTTTATCCTTATCGAAAAAAGGGGGAAGAGTCTAAATCTTTAAATATTCCTTTAATGCTTTCATAACTATTTCCATATTATTTTTCGGCACGTTAACTACGGGCCCCTATTTGAAGGATCATTTCTGAAGGCCTTTTTGGACGAGAAACATGGGAAAAATAGTAAAAAAAATTTTTGACCAATAATTTCCAAGATATGCGGTTTTAAATTTTCACAGTTTTAATGCTTTTTCTGTTATAAAATAAGGAAAAATAAGGTTTGTTTATGTTGCATTTGTAAAGTAGATGTGAAAAAAGTGTCTGTTTACATTTCTAAAGACGAAACTCCTTGGACTTTTTCCACACAAATCGAAATTCAACTCAAATCTTTTTATTTATAAGTGTTGTTTATATAATTTTTTGGTAAATATAAAGTGGAAAGTTGTGAAACCCATGTCGAATCTCATTTCACATTAAAAAGTATATGCGTGGAGGCAATATGTTCCGCCCCCTCGTCCCCTACGGGGAGCACCACTATCACAAAATTAGATACATAGGTTTGCGTTGAATCTCGCTTTGCATGAAAAGTTATAAATCTATATGGAACTTTATTTTGCATTAAAGTATATGCGTGGAGGCAGTATGTTTCAACCACCTCCCCCCTACGAAAGACTCCACTATCAAAAAATTAGACACATAGATTTGCATTGAATCTTGCTTTGTTTGAAAAACCCCAAAGAGTTTTGTCCTTGGAAATGTAAACAATTGTTTTTTTCACGTCTACTTTACATGAATACAACATAAACAAATTTTATTTTTCCTTATTTTATAACAGAAAATGCATTAAAACTGCGAAACTTTAAAATCGCATATCTCGGAAATAATTGGTCAAAAAATTTTTACTATTTTTTCAGATATTTCTTCAAATAGGGGACCATATTTATCGTAATCATACCTATTTTTCGACAACATAATTATTATAAATATCTTAATTGATAATGTACTGATTGACTTAAGTGTAAGCATTCGCTCAGTTTCGCTAATGTAATCTAATTTAGCTCAATATAACTTCGATTAGAAGAAATCACTTCTCTACCTGCAATAAATCCATTATAATCTTAATAATCTCTTAATAATCTTAATAATCCTAATCACTTTGCCCCTTTGTTCTTCTTGTGTTGTACTATTTTGTGATATATAAGCAAAATATATAATAAATTTATAAATGCATAAAATATTTAATTTTTCTGTTTATATTTCCTATTATAATAGATTTTAGAAGGAATTATATATATTGTGTATGTGTATGCATTTATTTAATCGAATGAACTTGTTCCATATTCATATTAAATATATGAATTTGAAACAAGTACATATAATTTGTAATAAACAAAATTTTCTTTTTATTGCTTTCTATATTTTGATATTTATTCATTTACGCAATATATTTTATTATTATTGATATTATTATTGATATCACAGTTTGTAAACAGTTTAACTTCTTTATAACAATTATATCTTTATTACAATTATATTTATAAAATATCTATGCAGTTTAACATACTCAACGTTTGAAGGAAAATGACTCGGATAAAAGTTATAGGGAACAAAGGGGGCTATCTAATAATGACTTTGGATTTGACATTAAAGATCAACTTCCATTTTTTAAATGGAAACTCCCATTTTTTATTGCATATTCTTGTAGCTTATCTCGAAAGCTTTTCAAAACACTATAATAAAATATTTTTTCAATAAGAATTTTTTGAGTTATTTTGTATCTTAATCTGACATATTTTCGTATAAAATATTAAATATCTCGAAAATCATTTAGTGTTCAATAATTGTATCGTAATATTTTGATGTACAGAATAATAAGATGAATCAAATGGTGTAAAGAAAAAATAAATAATTGTTATAAAAATATATATTGCAAATAATTGCATACTTTTTTTTTAAAAACAATTACTTTCTGTACACCATTTGATTTATCTTATTATTCTGTATATAAAAGTATTACAATACAATTATCGAATACTAAATAATTTTCGAGATATTTAATATTTTATACTAAAATATGTCAGATTAGGATACAAAATAACTCAAAAAATTCTTAAGGAAAAAATAATTTATTATAGTATTTTGAAAAGCTCTCGAGATAAGCTACAAGAATATGCAATAAAAAATGCGGGTTTCCATTTAAAAAACGGAAATTGACCTTCAAATGACCTTGAAAGTGACCTTTAATGTCAAATCCAAGGTCACTATTAGATAGCCTCCTTTGTTCCCTACAACTTTGATTCGAGTCGTTTTTCTTCAAACGTTGATCCTGAAAAGTTATGGGGGTGGAACTTTTAAAATGGGACACTGTATATATACAGGATGTCCTGCAAAGATTGTGCCAACGCTCGTGAGCGGGTAGAGAACAGTAAACTGAGAATTGCAAAATGGTAAAGGACTTTTCTGTTCAGTTTACTGTCCTCTACCCGCTCACGAGCGTTGGCACAATCTTTGCAGGACACCCTGTATATATATATATATATATACTTCCGTTTCCGGTGTCAGGTAGTGTGCTTCGAGGTGGTTGACATGTGTGCTTGGCAGGTTGTAGAAAGATAAAGTGAGGAGTGGGAGAGGAGCGAGTGTGTTGGTGTGGAAGCGTGAGTGTGAGAGAGCGTGGAGAGGTAAAGGGTGAAAGTGAAGGCAAGGTATAAGGGCGAATATAAGGTTGTAAAGGAAGGTGTGGGACAGTAACGGATCGCTCATAGAAATCTCGTGGCAAAGGCAATAGAAACGTAGACCGATGGATAAGTATTAAAGAATCTACATCGAGAGTCCTCAAAGGTATAAAGGCTGCCGTCTTCCTGGTCCACACAGCGAAAAAGAAGAAATATGCAAAATGTGGAGAACTATCAAACGAGGCAATATTGAAGGATGAAGGTAAAAATGCATCAGATATCATAGTCTGGGGTCCATCGTCGATAAAGGGATTATCGATACTGGGGCCGAGGAATCAAGGGTCGCCAGATAGAGGTCGACAAAGCATCAGAGATGCACGGCAAAGGTCAAAAGGAAGGTCCAGGAATCAAAGAAATCCGTCACGTCAAAATCGAAGATAAGACATCCTGTCGCGTCAGAAAATCGCGCGTCAGCGCTTACTTGCTCCGAATCATATCCGGGTCGGCATCAGCATCATCAGGAAAAAGGCATCAACCGGATCATCCGGAAATCGTAGAGATCGAAGAGCCGTCCGAGATCCATCAAATCGGCGCTTTTTGCAGTCAAATCGAAGACATCCTCGTCGATAATCCTGTCGATCCGTCGAAATCCGTAACGTCAGTCGAGGCATCGAAAGTCATCCGGTCGATAAATCAAAATCCGCGTTCGATCCGCATCCGGCGCGAAATCAGATCATTCATCTTGCGCGTCAAAGTCGAGAACGCGGTCGGATCCGTCGACGCCAGCGTCACGTCGGCAAATCTCCCGTCAGAAAAAATCACAAAGGCAAAAGGATGGGTGTATGGTTTTGGAACAGCAGGGATAAAATAAAGGGGAAAGGTACAAGAAGTGGAGGAGTGGGATAATGGTGATGTCGATTAAACAGTTGGACAAAGTCGGATAGTTCAAAGGATCACCAAAGTTCGTCGGTCTGGTCACCGGAAAGGAATAAAGAGGAATATCGGAGGTTATTAGTAAAATAAAGAATTAAGTGAAGTAAATAAAATGGATCATCGGCTCGCCGTCCGTCGAGATCGCGTTTAATGGAAATTATAAAGAAGATTCGGCGTCGTTCGTCGTGGCGCGTGCTGTCGGTCGGAAGGTTTCTTCAGAACAAATTAAGGAAAGGAGAATGCCGCGCGAACAGGAAGGATGGGAGAAGTCGAAGGATCAAAATCTCAGGAAGAGCGTTGAGATGGATCAGCATCAGGAGTGGACGTAATGGATACTGAGGAGATGCTCAAAGAACCAGAAGCGGTAATATCACGTGTTAAGGGGACGAAGTCGACCAGTCGATAAAGTGTCTATCAAATAAAGTGAAGCGAGATCCGGACAAATCATCGGTCAGACAAAAATCCGTATCGATCAGATCGTCAGATCTTTCGATCAGATCGGATCGATCTTGCGGATCAGTCGGACAAAGAGATCCGTTTCCAGATCAAAATCAGATCAAAGTCGGATCTTTCGTTTTCAAAACATCTGCTGATCGGATCGGATCAGAATCGGATCGGATCAGTTCAGAATCGAGATCTGGATAAATCCGTGATCGATCCGGCATTCAGGATCGATCAGTCCGCCATTCAAATCGAATCGGCATCAAATCGTCGGTCAATCAATCAATCTTTAAAGGTGTCACCGGTGATAAAGGATGGGGAGAAGGATAAAGAGTAAAGGCGTCCGCGAACATTTCAGGCAATGCTCGGTGCTAATGTCGATTAATCGATGAGGTGGAAAGGGATTAGAATCGAACAGGATTCAGGAAAGGTTGGAACAATGGACAAAATTAAAATGGTCGCTGGTTCGTTAAAGTAAAGTGACGTTTGGGTCTGAAAAACAGCGTTGGTCAATTCCGTCGGAAGTGTCGGCAATAAAGAAAGTGAAGGCAAGATAAATAAATGGAATGCAATTGTCAAAATTAAGGAAAGAGAGGTGGAACAAGGTTGGACCGGAAATAAAGAGCATGGATGTCCATTTAGTTCTCACTTATATAATTTGGTGACGGCGGATATGGAGGAGGTAATGAGTAGAGGAGGATGGGGAGGAGTCAAATTAGGGGAGATGAGGATTTACACCTTGACATACGCGGATGATGTGGTTTTGATTGCGGAGGAGGAGGATGGAATGAAGTGTATGATAGAAAGGATAGAGAGATATCTGGAAAAGAAGGGGTTGGAATTAAATGTGAGGAAATCGAAAATCTTAAGGTTCAGAAAAGGAGGAGGAAGAGAAAGGAATGTAAGTTGGAGATAGAAATGGAAGGTTATAGAGGAGGTAACAGAATTTACTTACTTGGGTTAGGAAATTCAGGAATGATTGGGGAAGAAGATTATGGCTCTTCGATAAACTGGTGTGGATGGTAGTGGGGGTATTGGGTGGAAATTTGGGGTTGGAGAGAGAGAGGAAGGAGCTGGAGAGTCTACAGGATAGATATCTAAGATGGGTGTTAGGACTTGAATGGGGAACGCCAGGCTATGGTAAGGGAGGAATTACAAAGGGAGAAGTTAAGTGACCGGGAGAAGGACGTGGGGGTTCGAGAAGAGGTTGGATGAAGGTAGGGGGAGTGGGATTGCAAAAATATGTTGGGAGGAATTGAGGGAGAGGTGTAAGAAGAAAAAGGAATTATCGAAGTGGGAAGGGAAGGAATGGAGGTTATAGAAGGAACAGAGGTATGGGCGTAATGAGATGGAGAGGAGAAATCGGAAGGGATTACCGGAACAAAGGATATTGGAGATGGTGAATGGCAAAGAATGGCAAGGATAGGGAATGGTAGAATACTGGAATGGAGGGATGGAATGGTAAGGAATGGAATGGAAAGATGTGGAAAGCTGTGAAATGAGGTGGAAAATCGTCGGCAGGAGTGAATGCATGGGGAAGCGTATCTAGAGTGTAGAGGAAATAGGAGAGGGAGTGGGAGTGGTTAAGGGAACTAGAGAGATTAAGATGTGAGGGAGAGAATGATGAGATAAATGGTCGGATTGGAAACTAGGTAAAGGATAAGAGTAAAGAGGAGAGACTAGAGAGCAAGTACGACAGACGATGCAGAGAGAGAGAGAGAGAGAGAGTGAGTTTTCCTTGGGGTTACAAACTCTTTCAATTTAATCACTTACATCTATCTTAATTCTAGCTTACAATTATCTTAACTCTAACTTATCTTAACTTAACCTCTACCTATTACTAACCTACATAAACACAAACACATCGCTACCTGCCCTACCCTAATTTGAAACCTCCGCTTCCCGCTCATATCACGCTTCTAATCCTTTCACACACCTCCATTCACACATACCACATCAATCTTCTTTCTCTCGCCCACTCTCTCTCTCACTCACTCTCTCTCTCTCTCTCTCTCTCTCTCTTTCCTTCTGCCTTCCCCTATCTATCTCTCCTCCTCTTGACTCTTATCATTTATCTAATGCCCAATTCGACCATTTATCCCCTCATCATTCTCTCCTTCACATCTTAATCTCTTTAGTTCCCTCAACCATCCCTCTCCTTCTCCCATTTTCCCTAACATTTTTCCCAACATCTCTTGCCAGCCTTTCTCCACCCCCCAACTCACACAGCTTTCCCAAACATGTTCCCATGTTTCCTCCTCCCTTTCACATAATCTACAGCTTTTGCTCTCTTTATCCTTCAAGTACCAGTAACCCTTATTCCGTTTCCAACCCGTACTTTGCCATTCTTTGCCATTTACTTTCCCCCCAGTCACTTTTTAGGTATTCTGGAATCCCACTTCCCTTGATTTCTTCGTAGCTCCTGTTGTATCTTGACCCAAAGATAGGAAAGGATAGAAGTATCCTTTCCCATCTTTTCTTTTTATCCATCTCTATGTCCTTTTTCAGAAAATAACCGAAGTCTAGCACTCCTTCCGATCTTTTCGCCTCTACCTCCATTACGCCCATACCTCTGTCTTCAAAAAACCCACACTTTCCTTCTTCCCACTTCGATAATTTCTTTTTCTTCTTACACTTCTCCCTCAATTCCTCCCAACATCTCTTCGCAATCCCACTCCCGCTACCTTCATCCAACCTCTTCTCGAACCCCCACGCCCTTCTCCCGGTCACTTAACCTGCTTCCCTTGTAAACTCCTCCTTACCACATAGCCTGGCGTGTTCATCCAGTCCATAATCTTCTTCCCCGATCATTCCTATCCTTCTGCCAACCCAATTCCACGCTCACTACTCCATCTCTATCAGTGCTTCTTGTCCTAATTCTTCTGCATTACATAGCCAAGTAAACAAACCTGTCCATTACCTTCCTTTCCTATCTCACACTTCCTTCTGTCCTCCATTCTTCCATTCCATTCTCATTCCTCATCCACTCCTCTATACCTTCCCTTTCCATCTTCCACTCATTCCATTCTCCCTGTCCATTCCCATTCCCTGTATTGCATTTTCCATCTCCCACTATTTCACTCTCCACCATCCTCTTCCTTTCCATACATCCCTCCATTCCTCTTCTCTCATTACTAACTATTCCATGCACTTCTCTTCCATCCATCCTCGCTCCAAATCCAATCCACATCATCCACTATCCTCTAATCCTCATCTCCCCTAATTTCGACTCCTTCATTCTCCACTACTCTTACCTCCTCCATCACCACCCTCTCCATCTATGTCAATAAATCATCACCTAATTTGCTCCCTCCTCTACCAGTACCTCCAACGCCGTACTCCAAAATTACGAAGCCAGTTCCAGACCTCGAATCATCCATCTTCCATCCTTCCTCCATTTCCTTACTATCTTCGATTCACCTTCCACCTCCTCTTTCTATCCCTCCATCATTCATCTCCAGTATCTTTCCTTCCTTTCAATCTCACCTACCCTCATTTCCTCTCCCTATCTTTCCCTCTTCTTCATCCCTTTCCATGCTTTCTCTCACTCTATCCTACTTTCTTCCTCTTCACCATGATCCTTTCATTCCTTCCCACTTCCATCCTCACTTCATCTTCTTCTTTCCATCCATTTATCTTTCCTTCCCTCATCCTCCATTCCATTCTCTCTTCTCTTCTTATCCATTATTCCATTGATCAAATTCCATTATCCTTCCATCTCCATCCTTTTACCTCCATCCACATTCCCCCTTGGTCTTTCCTTCATCCCCATTCACTACCCTTCCATCATCGTCCATCTCTATCGCATCTCCATCCATTATCTATCCATCCTATCCATTCCATTTTCCTTCCTTTTAATTCTTTTGTCTTTCGACCTTCTTCTCAATCCCTCCTTCTTCCTTTCTCTTCATGCCCTTTTCTTATTACTCCCCCCTCCTCACCTGTTCTTGCGTTAAAGTCCCCCCAATCAATATGCTACCGTTTTCTTCCTTCCTCTCCACCCATTCGTTCAATTCTTCGAGCTTCTTCTCCAAATCTTCTCTAACATACTTCATGTCTCTCACTTCATTCATTAACTCCTCGACCTCTAAAGCGGGGAGCGCATACTTTTGCATAAGCGCATAACCATAAACATAAAGAAATTGATTGGTCCACAAATGTATGCATAAGAAAATGAACCAATCAATTTCCTTATGTTTATTGTTATGCAAAAGTGTGCTCCCCGCTTAACTTTTAGCTTTTCATCAGATGTTGTAACTCTCCTTCTCCCTCTATCCATCTTAAGTCCGCATCTTTCATTATTCCCAATTTTTTCCTATTTCTTACCCCATCTTCCTCTCCCTTTCCCAACATCGGCTCGTCCCTTTTTCTTTTCGATAGTTCTTCCACATTTCCGTAGCTATCTCTCCTTTCGTTTCCTTCTTTCATGGCGAACTGCGCCATCTTGTTTTCCCGCGCCCTCTATACAGACTCATGTTACTATCCACTAACCCGCTCTACGCTCTCCGCTGCCTACACTCTAAGGCCTAACTGTCACTGCTCCATACCTCCCTTTACAACCTTATATTCGCCCTTACGCCTTGCCTCCACTTTCACTCTTTATCTCTCCACGCTCTCTCACACTCACGCTTCCAGACCGACACACTCATTCCTCTTCCACTCCTCACTTTATTTCTACAACCTGCCAAGCACGCACGTCAACCACCTCGAAGCACACTACCTGACACCGGAAACGGAAGTCCCATTCACGTATATTTTCCAATAAAAATATAAATTTTTACAAAAAGCAATGTGATATCTCACTAAAAAAATGATAAAGGTAAAAAAAAAATACGCCTAGTATATAAAAAAATATCCCTTGTATGCAGCAAAAAGTTGAAAAATTATAAATCTTTAAAAAATAAGCGATATAAAAATTTTCTCTTAAAAAATAAAAATTAAATGAAATCATTGTGAAACTTTACAAAAATGAACGCAGCCGCAATGATCTTGACTTCAACATATGTTGTCAAAGTCACTATCCTGAGTACTTTTCACGCAAAGCAAAGTTCATCGCAAATCTATGTGTCTAATTTTTTGATAGTGGAACTCTCCCGCAGAAAGGGGGGAGGGCGGAACTCACTGTCTCTACGCATATACTTTTTAAAGAAAAGAGAGATTCTACATGGATTATACATGAGTAGAACCTTGTTTTGCGTGAAAAGTTGTAAACCCATGTGAAATCTCACTTTGCTTTAAAAAGTATATGCGTGAACACAGTGGGTTCAGCCACCTTTGCAGGGGACTCCATTATCAAAAAATTAAACACATAGATTAGCATTAAACCTAGGTACGCGTAAATATCAACTAAGAAGAATTTGGTAAAACTTAAAATTAAGGGCGACCTCACCGATTTCAATGACATTAATATATGTTGTCAAGGATATAATACTGAGTAACTTTTTCTTTTAATTTAATCGTCGCTCATTGCTTATTAAAAAGTTATTAACAGAAAAAGTTTGAAATATATCAAAGTACACGCATGGACAGGAAGCACGCACACACATGTAACATGTACTTTGTAAGTTCTGTTGTAAAGCAAGGTCCACCCTGTCTACTCGGCGAGATGGGTGCGGGAGGGGGGCAAAAGGCCCCTCTTGCACCCCCGCCTCACCGGTTGTGTGTGTACGTGCGTGCGTGCTTGTGATGTGTGTGTGAGTATGTATGTGGGTGTGTGCACGTGTAATAACTAAATATAAATATAAATATAAAATATATGTATCCGGATGTGTGTTAAAAAAATTATATGTATCCGGATGGTGCGGACGGTGGATGATTTCAAGACAAATAATGATATTCGAGCGTCATCTCGCTTGCTCCTTCATTTTTTCTTGCTCTCTCTCTTTTGTCGACTTTTCAGCATCAGGATCTTTCCTTATCTACAAAATATAAATCTTTTATAGAATAAAAACTGAAACTTGCATTTTGCATTTTATCAGTATGAATATAAAGATAATGGTTTAATGAGATTCTTGCGATTAAAATGATACGAAACATGACATAAATCGGATTATTTTTAATCAATTATCTAATTATGATTACTTATTTTATTTAAATTTATACGATTTATATCGTATCATTTTTATCGCAAGAATGTCATTAATCCATTATATTTATATTGATAAAATGCAAGTTTAAGTTTTTTTTTATAAAATGTTCATATTTTGTAGATAAATAAAAAAAGATTTCCGATGCCGCACCATCCGGATATGTACCTGCATTAATATGCGCAGAGGTACTCTTTTGCAATTTTTTTTCTTTAATGTAAAATAATTGCTGAATTGATTTTATACAGAAAAACATTATTTCAATTTTACGAAAAAATTATATAAAATTAACTATTTATATGTATATTAATATGGATTATTCGGTATAATTAATAATAATTGTATTATCTTTGTATATTACACATTATATGTTATATACAAGTTCCTTAAAACTTTCGAAATTTAAATTTTGCAATAGAATAATTCTGGAAATATTAAATAACAAAAATTCCTTTTAATTTTTTTTAGAAGTATTTTCTTAAATGTAAAAGCTTTTATTTTACAACTTACAATTTTTATGATCGCCTGTGATTCGTGCGTCTAATAATTGATAACCGAGCATTTAAACTTTCACTTACACTATATACAATAATTAATTGACAAATTATCAAACTTTAATATCAATCTTGTTACCAACAAAATACTAATAAGATATAAAAATGAAAATATATATATACTTTTATTTTTATATAAAGTTCCCTACTTTTTATTATCAGCTTTTTAATATCAACATATGTTAAATAAAAATATAATAATTAATTAACCAATTTAATACCAAATTGATCTTGATAGTTATTATTTGATAACAAATACATATACGTATGTTTCCATCTTTATACATAAATTCACAAATATATAGATAGATACACACGTTATCAGCATATTAGAGGTAACAAAATAATTTCGGCATGTTGATATTAAAAAGTTGATAATAAAAAGTTGGGAACTTTATATAAAAATAAAAGTATATATATATTTTCATTTTTATATATATTTATATCTTATTAGTATTTTATTAGTAACAAGATTGTTATTAAAGTTTGATAATTTATCAGTTAATTATCGTATATAGAGTAAGTAAAACTTTAAATGCTCAATTATCAATTATTAGATGCACGAATCACATGTGATCATATAAATCGTAAGTTATAAAGTAAAAGCTATTACATTTTAGAAAATACTGCTAAAAAAATTGATAAAAATTTTTATTATTTAATATTTCCATAATTATTCCATTGCAAAATTTGAATTGGGGACACCTTGTATAACATATGTGTAATATACAAAGATAATACAATTATTATTAATTATACAGAATAATCCATATTAATATACATATAAATAATTAATTTTATATAACTTTTTCGTAAAATAGAAATAATGTTTTTGTTTTTATGAAATTAATTTAATAATATAAAAATTTTTCTTTATGTTGTAAATGTTTCGGTCATAGAATATTAATTTATAAAGATAAACATTTATAAAGATGTACTTATAAAGATTAGTTTTCATTTTCATCATTACGCGATATCTATAGCAATCAGTATGTAAGTATGTATGCATCAGGCAGTAAGTCAGCTGTACGCATACCCATACATGCAAACCGTCGCACGCGATCGTATCAGTACGCGGCAGGCTCAGTTTCAATTTGTCGCGTGTGTCTTGTCCATACGCCTAACAAGAGATTATCGCGTATTGTTATAGCATGTTATTACACGTTGAAATTTTTGTTTGTGTACAATGCATAGTGCGTAGGACGCAACGAGACGCAAATATAATGAGAAAAACTTGCCTCTATTATTATATTAGTATTTTAAAATACTAGTTACTGGTACAATAGTTAGTTAGCCAGAAGCGATTCGTGAGCTGGTTATTTTTTCACACAAAATGCGTTTTACATGTGCGCATTGGTTAAAAAATAAATGCCAGAGGCGATCAATTCGTGAGCTGACTGTTTTTTCATATCAAATGCGTTTTGCATGTGCGCTTTGGTTAAAAAATAAATGCCTGAGACGATCAATTCGTGAGTTGGTTGTTTTTTCATAACAAATGCGTTTTGCATATGCACTTTGGTTAAAAAATAAATGCCAGAGGCGATCAATTCGTGAGCTGGTTGTTATTTCACACAAGATGCAATTTGCATGTGTGTACAATAAATGCCAGAGGCAATCAATTCGTGAGATGATTATTTCACACAAGATGCAATTTGCATGTGTGTAAAATAAATGCCAGAGACGATCAATTTGTAAGCTGGTTGTTATTTCACACAAGATGCAATTTGCATGTGTGTAAAATAAATGCCAGAGGTGATCAATTCGTGAGCTGGAGAGGATATTTTGGAAAAATCTCAAAATATGTGTACTTATGTCCTACTAATATATAAACATTCACATTTATGAGGTGAAAAAGTTTATAATACTGAGCTCTCGATCATATCAATTATATCAATATACTAACGATGATAAAGATTTATTGTCGTATTCATCAAACTTATCATGAGATGAAAAAAATATCAAGAAAAAAAATCTCAATGCGAAGATTATCTTTATTGTAGAGACAAAAATAATATATGGTTATGTCTCACAAGAATAGGCGATGGAGGGGCCTACTCTTTATTTACAATATTCAAGATATTGGAAATTCAATATTCAATATATTGTTCTTTATTTTGTCGCGATTGAGATAAATATATAATGTATTATAAATGTTTGTAAATTTATATTACAAATACATAAACATTTACATATATATCAATTATATATATATATATATATATATATATATATATATATATATAAAATATTATATATATGTATGTATATGTTTAATATATTATATATATGTATACATAAAAATTTATATATAAAAGTATGAACATAAATGACCAAATGGCATTTCTCTTAAAAAATATATAGAAGAGTATACGTTATTATGTAAGCAATATTTAAATTGTGTTCAATACAATAAAGACACGCATGTATATTTTACTATCACACGCTTAGATATACAGGGTGTCCTAGACCATCCAGACTTGACCTTAACGATGCCATCTAAGGTCAAACTAATGACACCATCTTATGTTCTCCTCAAAACCATACAATTTTTGTTCAAAACGTTTTTCTCTTAAATGCTTAGTTTTTGAAAGAAAAGAGGTGTACGGGTGGTCTACACCCTGTATATGCCAGACGATAAAGCAGTAATAATATATTGTAATATTCTCATTTGAATATATGGAACACAATGCAAAAATTGCGTCTTCTATTATGCATGTTTGAAATAATTTTATACTGTCGGTAATAGTGGAATTACAAATGCTAGTATAATCGGCAAATTTAATTACGTTTAGATGAGGGAGCTAATCCGGAGTTTGCCCGTCGCTTAAGGATCCACTTAATAAGTAATAACTAAAAAAAGAAAATATTTTGTACAAAAATTTTATTATTTCGAGAAGGATATCAGATGGAATATAAGATATATCATTTGTTTGATCTTGAATGAATGTCTCTCTCTCTCTCTCTCTCTCTCTCTCTCTCTCTCTCTCTCTCTTTCTCTCTCTTTTCTTCTCTCTTATGAGATTATTTCATAAAGTCATTTTTGTTTTTTTTTAGATGAATTTTAATTCGTTTTAATTTGTTTAAATAAGACGATTTCTAGCAATATTTAATGTAAAAAGTTATAAGATATGGCCAAAAATTCAATAGTATACGAGATATATTTTGATATGAAATATCTCATAAAATATTTATATTTAGATTATCTTACTTTAATACTTTTATGTACAAAATAATAAAAGGAAGGAATGGATGCAAAGAAAACACACAGTTAATGGGTAAATATGTATAAAAGATCACATTTCATAGATTTAATCATCATTTAGATATATTGTAAGGATGAGTGTTCTGACTAATACCTCGTAAGAAATAAGTGGCGGTTAGTGATTTGAGAGATATATGAAATTGAAATTTGATATTAAAGTATGCATATTTTGTTTAATTTATTATTTTTTCATTGAAAAAACTGTTTATGATATTTATACGTGAGCAAGGAAAAACTCCGCCTCTCTTCTTGCCATTCCCACTCCAAAAAAATCTAACCTAACTCAAACTATTTTCAGAGTCAAAATTTCAATTTAGATACATCAATTTAATAGATGACATTATACAATTTTTTTTAAATTGATTGTATTTTATGCATTTTGAGACGTAGAAAAACAAATCCGTTGAAAAGCAGAAGCATAAATTTTAATTTTAAATCAGAAATAGGTTTGGGTTAAGTAATATTTTTCAGAAACTTCTTTCTTAGGGTTGGGGGGGGGGAGGAAGGGAACTCACACCTTCACTATACTTTACAACATAGAGCGAGCTCTATTTCGCAATTGTGGAGAAGAGAAAGTGTAAGCATAAATGCAATGGGTTCCGTTCTTTTCCCCCTACAGGGCGCTCCTCTTCCAGAAGATATAACCTCACTCAAGCTAATTTTAATTTTAAATTAGAAATATAGAAGTTCCGCTCTCTGTAAATGTAAAGAAACACTTTTTCCACGTCAGCTCTACACAAATACCACGTATAAACAAATTTCATTTTTCTTTATTTTTTAATAAAAACAGCATTGAAACTATAAAACATTAATTTGTTATATCTTCTTCTAAACCAATACCGACCGTTACTTGATTCTTGCGGGGAATTAATCAGAGCACTTCCCCCTAACATATCTCAGTAGCGATTAAATCGGTGAATTGTGAGCTTTTACCCATAATTGTTTAAATATATATATATATATATATATATATATATATATATATATATAGTATAGCTGCTCGTTGCAAATTCATATTTTTTTTTAAAAAACAACTGTGTATTTTTTTCTAATTGGTTCCTCTTTATTATTTTACGCATAAAAATTGAGATAAGATAATTGTAAAGTATATATTTTATGAGATTTTATTTTATAGTTAATGTAAAATTGTCACATTTAAAAAAATGAAGATGATCTTAATTTAATCATGATCTCATGATCTTCATTCATATTATTTCATTTGTATATACTTCATTTGTATTGTATACTACAAGTTTGATCTCAAGATCAAACTAGTAGTATCTTATATTTCTCTCGAAATCGCAAAACTTTTATACAAAACATTTTTTTGTAAAAGTCGTGGAAAAAAGATATTTAGATAGGTACATTAATATGGCCCA
The DNA here is from genome assembly GCF_021464435.1 of Cataglyphis hispanica. Classification (NCBI taxonomy): domain Eukaryota; kingdom Metazoa; phylum Arthropoda; class Insecta; order Hymenoptera; family Formicidae; genus Cataglyphis; species Cataglyphis hispanica. The sequence continues at coordinate 3,690,824 of NC_065977.1, read as the reverse complement.
CTCTATATATGATCATATAAAATTGCATATTATCATATGTAATTATATATGATCTTATATAATTACGTATTTTTTCTTGCATAGTTTTGGGATATTTATAAAAAATTACACAAATTAATAAAATAACTTATAAAAAATACACTTAGTAAAAAATTAAAAACACAATTAATCCAATATTTTATTATATTTGCTTTCATGAGCAGTTTGGCATACCTCGAAGTCAAAGTCGATTTTGTCGATTGGTATCTTATATTTTCTGGCATAATTTTGAGAAATTGCAGTAAGGAAGGCATGCGTAAATGAGAATCCTGATATCCAAAACATCGCTGGTTTTCCATCATCTAACCAATTTTGTAATATGTCAAGTCGTTTTATGAGATCATCAACGAAACTTGGTAGTCGTTTCATGGTAGGATAGGCGCATGCGTTAATCCAATTGAGCGGAATTTTTGCATTAAGCATATTGTTGGCCATTTCCTGTCATTAATAATTCAATACTTTATTAGCGTGTTCTAGAATATAAATATAAAATAATATCTATAAAATACAGTAAAAAAGGTAAAAGTGACGTTTAGAGGAGCCCCTATGATCTTGACCTTGACATATGTTGTCCAGGTGACCCTTGTGAGTGACATTCAGAAGGTTTTAGCCGTCGTTTTTTATTAAAAAGTTATTAACTAAAATATTATTTATTGAATGTGTGGAATAATAATACATGAATGGACAGAGGAATTTGATATAAGAAATAGTGTTTCAGACGTGAAAGAAGGTTTATAATTATACGCGAAGCATAGCGATATGGAATGGACCTCGCTTTGCACAGAAAGTTGCAAGCTCATGAAAAACCATATAATTGTAAATCTCGTTTTGCATCAAAGCACAGGGCGATGTGAAATAAACCTCGCTTTGCGTAGAAAGTTGCAAACCCATGTGAAATCGTATAATTATAAATCTCGTTTCGCATCCGAAGCACAAAGCGATATGGAGTGAACCTCGCTTCGCGTAGAAAGTTGCAAACCCATGTGAAATTATATAATTGTAAACCGTTTCGCATCCGAAACACAAGACGATATAGAATGAACTTCGTTTCGCGCAAAAAATTACAAATCCATGTGATATATACATTATATACATATATGTATACATACATACGATATACAGGATGATTCGAAACAAGTATAGTATCCTTAACAGATCGTATTTTTAAGTGAATTCTAAGACGATTTTTCCTTTACAAAAATTTCGTTTGATGCTTAGTTTTTAAATTATAAAAGAAAATAATGAGTGAATTACGAAACAAAGTACAGACAACAAAAAAATACAGAAGGTAAGCAAGAGCGGCACAATTCACCGTCCGATGCAGCCGCTTGGCTTGAGGCGCTCGTTAGAGCTGATCGAACGCTACAGCGTACTCGTCCCGTAATTCGCTATTTCCATTTATAATTTAAAAATTAAGCTTCAAACAAAATTTTCGTAAAGAACAAATCATCTTAGAATTCACTCAGAAATACGACTTATTAAGAACACTATACTTGTTTTGGTTCTCCCTGTATACATACTCATACACCAATCACGCTTAATGTACATGGTGTCCAAAAATTGCATATAATTTGAAATTTTTTTGTTAATATCTTTTTAATAAACAATGAGCGACGACTAAAATCCTTTGGAAGTTATGCTCAGGGTTAGGCTCAGGGTTATGACCTTGACAACAATTGTCAAAATCAAGGTCATCAAAGCTGGCTCCTCTATACGTCATTTTTATCCGTTATTGTTACTATTATTATTGTTATCGATTGTTATTGTTACTATCGTTATTGTTAATATTGTTATTGTTACTATAATTACTGTTACCATTGTTATTGTTACTATTATTGTAATTATTATTATTGTTATTATTATTATTATTATAAATATTATAAATATTATATGATTAATATTTTATTATTAATAATAAATATTTAATTATTTTATTATTATTATTATTTAATTTTTAATTTTTTTAATTGTAATGTTCTCATCTATTTGACAAACAAAATACATTTTCGGTTTAATCAAAGAAGTATTTGTAGAAATTAATCTATTATTATTTTTCCCCTTTATTTTTTTAAATTCTGAGAGAGAAGTAAAATTGTACGATGTAATACACACGTACATAGAAAACAACAAACTAAAATTAGCTATACAATAAAAATCACCTGACTTGAAAAAAATTAATAACAAATGATAGATTGGTACACATGTAAGTGTCATTACGGGCTTGAGCGCTAAATATTTTTGACAAATTACGATTGCTTGTAACTCAAAAATTATTACAGCCTCAAAATTTTTGTTTGACTTTATTTTACCTCTAGAACACACTAATAAAATATTGTAGGTTGTGAGACACCCTATATACAGGGTGAATTTTTTAACTTTTTAACTGAGACTAAAATATCTGTTAAAATAAACATTGTACGAAAAAAATATTCCAAATAAACCTTCAATATTTTTGAGAGGGCAATTTCATCTCGCAAAAGTTAGCTGCCTACCGCCCCCCCTGGAAATGGAGCTGGGGGTAACTTTAAAATCTTAAATGAGAACTACTTTTTATTGCAAATTCAGATTGTACGACCAAAAACACGTAAATTTTGCCTAAATCTTTTTTATTTATTCTTGCTAGATGGCACTGCATTCGGCGAAAATTGATTAACTTTGTTTTCTCCAGAAAACAATGGTTATTTTTACAGATATTTAGCAGTCTTAAGTTAAAAAACTCGACCTGTATATACAGGGTGTGCCTGCAAAGATTGTGCCAATGCTCGTGAGCGGGTAGAGCACAGTAAACTGAACAGAAAAGTTCTTTATTATTTTGTCCTATAACGCTTAATAAATGAATTATTATTGAGTTAAATCTAGTCAATCATCGCCGACCTTTAGCCGGGTATATATATATATATATATATATATATATATATATATATATATATATATATATATATAGAGTGTCCTGCAAAGATTGTGTCAACGCTCTTGAGCGGATAGAGCACAATAAACTGAACAGAAAAGTCCTTTATTATTTTGTCTTATAACGCTTAATAAATGAGTTATTATTGAGTTAAGTCTGGTCAATCATCGCCGATCTTTACTCGGGCGCATGTCGGTGAACCGCGCTATAATAACTGAGCGCTCACGCACTACCAGGCTCACCGTGCGCTTTGCTAAAGATCGGAGATGATTGACCAGACTTTATTCAATAATAACTCTTGTATTAAGCGTTATAGGACAAAATGGTACAGTTTACTGTGCTCTACCTGCTCGCGAGAGTTGTCACAGATGCTCTGGTACATTCTATTTATATATACAGGGTGTATCAAAACAAGTATAGTATCCTTAAAAGGTCGTATTCCTGAATGATTTTTAAGATGATTTTTCCTTTACGAAAATTTTGTTTGAAGCTTAGTTTTTAAATTATAAAAGGAAATAGTGAGCGAATTACGGGATGAGTACGCTGTGGCACTCGAGTCAGCTGCAGCGAGTGCCTCGCGTAAACGCCTGCATCAAATGATAAGTTGCGCTGCCCCTGCCTACTACATGTATCCGTCCCGTAATTCGCTCACTATTTCCTTTTATAATTTAAAAACTAAGCTTCAGATCAAATTTTCGTAAAGGAAAAATCGTCTTAGAATTCATTCAGGAATACGATCCTTTAAGGACACTATACTTGTTTTGATACGTTCTGTATATATATATATATATATATACAGTATCCCCATAATTCGCGGATCATTTCTCGCATATAAAGCATGTTAAACTGGGTAGGAAAGTGCTCTACCGTTTTGCAATTTTTACGACAATTAATAAGAAATTAATCAAAAAAGATAGGCCAATCCGCGCTTTGCACAAGCGCGCGGCGAGAAGAGACGTCATACTGTAATATGATATTAGGCGTGCTACAAAACAATGGGAGTGATGCTCTACGAAGGCTACGTACGAGCGTAGAACAATGTCATCGTTTTGCCTAATATTTCATCGCGCGCCTAATATCGCATTATAGGACATCTCTTTTCGTCGCGCGCTTGTACAATGCGCGGATTGGCCTATCTTCTTTAATTTCTAATTAATTGTCGTAAAAATCGCAAAATGATAGAAGACTTTCCTATTCAGTTTGACATGCTTTGTATGCACATGAGAAATGATCCGCGAATTATGAGACACCCTGTATATACAGAGTGGGGGGAAAAAAGTCGCGGATCCTTGAAATATCTCAGAAGGAGAGAGAAGTAGAAAAAAATGTTTCACACAAATGTTGTATGGTTTAAAGTGGACATATAATGATGAACTTTACTTTGACCTAGAGATCAAATTTATAGGTCATTCAACTTAAAAATTCTAAAGGAAAATCTCTATTTTTCAGTACATATTCTTGTAGCTAATCTCGAGAGCTTTCTAAAACATCATAATTAAATATTTTTTCATTCAGTATTTTCCGAGTTACAAGGCTTGAAACAGTACCGCCAGCATCACCCACGGTGTAACACGTGAAGGTTGCACGGTCGGATTTACACCTCTTTTGTCTTTAGTGTGTGTGCGTGTGTGTGTGTGTGTGCGCGCGCGCGTGTAGGTGGATGAGTGGGGATGGGTGTGAGTGTAAGTGATCGTGCTTGCGTGTGAATCTGGATACCTAAGAATGATAAAATACATATTTTATTGAAGTTTCGGAAACACTTCCCTCTTCTTGGATACATAAACGCAGTCTTTCGTAAAAATTATTACGAACTCTTTCAAACATAGCAGATGTTATGTTTCTAAATACGTTACGAATACGTTCTTGCATATTTTTAACAGTCATTGGCTCAATTTCGTACATTTTTTCTTTATCATATCCCCTCAAAAAAAATCTAATGGTGTGATGTTAGGAGATCTTGGGGGCCATTTATGACTTTGACTACCTAAGCCAATTCATTGATTTCCGAATATATTATTTAGATAATTCCTGACATTACGTGTTCTGTGAGCTGGCTCCATCTTGCATAAATTACATTTGAATATGTGTTTGAAGAGAAAATTTTCTAAAATAATCAGCAATTGCTTTTGCAAATAATTCGAATAATTTTGCTCATTAACATTATCTTGAAAAAAATATGGACTAATAACATGATGTCCTATTATACCTGCTCATACATTAACAGACCATTGTAATTCTTCACTCCGTTGTCAATGTGGATTTTTTTTTAAATAATAATGGCAGTTATGTCTATTGACTCCATTGTTACTAAATTTGGCTTCATCAGAAAAAAGCATATGATGGAAAAATAACGGATTTTGTCTTATTTGATTTTTAGCTCAATTACAAAATCTTACGCAACGGACAAAAACCTTCGTTTTTTAATGCTTGAGTCAAATGAATACGATACTAATGAAATTTATGAGCCCGCAAAATGCGATTTGCAGTTGTTTTTAGTACACCATGCTGACGTTGAATTTTTCTCGTTGAAGTCACACAAAAGAAAGAAATAACTCGAAAAGTATGTATTGCAGAATTATTGTATTTCAAAATTGATGAAAAGGAATTACAAAGCGTATGAGTAACAGTCATAAAATTGCTTTTTCGACGTATATGAAAAAAATTCAACCTCAGCATGGTGTACCATGCGGAGCTATGAATGCTGCTTGCGGTCCGATCCCCTTTTCCCCTCGATCTTAATGGTGAGGATGACCTTGAGGAGATTGTATTTGGATCTTCGCAATATATGCTGTTTTATATTGACTATGTCCAGCAACTGCCGATGGATATTAACTCAGTGTAAAACCTCTTCGTTGGTTACATGTTCCACTCGGCAAATTCTTAAGAGTCTTCTTAGGATCCACATTCGAAAGCTTCTATTCAGTCAAGGGATTTGACCTTTAGGGACCAGGTTTCTACTCCGCATAACAGTACTGGTCAAACATAGCATTTGACTACTCGTAGTTTGAGGCTCAGGGGATACTTCCCGGCTCAATAGATAACTATTAAACTTAATGAATGTATTTCTGGTCATTGCTACTCTCACCTTGATCTCTTCATTACTATCCCATTTATCATTAAGCATGGAGCTCAGATATTTAAACTGTTTTACTCTTTCGATTGATTGATCATTTATAATATGATTTGCATCTTCATATGTTTGTCGGCTTACTATCATTAGTTTGGTTTTGTTTATGTTAATACTAAAACCATGTTCCTTCCCCACTTTGTTTATGGCATTTACGATTGTTTATAAATCTTGTATGTTCTCTATTAGTATTGCCGTGTCGTCTGCATATCGCAGATTGTTGATCGAAATGCCATATACTTTTATTCCTATTATTTATTCGTGAAGTGCCAGTTGAAATATTTTTTCCACGTAGATATTAAATAAGAATGGAAAGAATGTGCATCCTTGGCGGACCCCTTTGGCGATTCTCATATTGCCTGTTTTCGAAGCTCTGCCCATTCTGAGGTTCGCTGTTTGGTTCCAGCATAGTTGTGGATTATCCGAATATCCTTTTCATTGATGCCTGTTTTTTGTAGTATCGATAGTAATTGGTTGTGCCGTACGTTATCAAATGCTTTTTGGTAATCAATAAAGCATATGAATACATTTTTTCGTTGATCGTAGCATTTTTGTACCAACAACTGCATGCAGTATAGTGTTTCGCTTGATTTTTCTTCGCATTTACTGTGAATTCTTTTGTGAATTATCTTCAAGAATGTTTTGAGTACGTGGCTCATAAGGCTGATCAGTGTTCCTCGCATTGGGTTTTTTTGGTATGGCCACGAAAATGGAGGTTAGCCAATCAGCAGGAATGTTACCGGTGTCATAAATTACGTTGAAAAACTGACATAGCTTTTTAGTGTTTATCAGCTTAATTACTTCCGCGTGGATGTTGTCTTCCTCTGGCGATTTCCTATTTCTAAGTGTTGAGAGTGCATAAGCCACTTCTGATTCTAATATTTGTGGGCCAGATGCATTGTTAGGAATATTTTTTGGTGCCATTACTCGTGTGTCCTCAAACAGTTTCTGGATATACTCTTTCTATACATTGCATTGATGTCTTGGGGATCTGTTAGTATTTTATTATTTTTCATAATTTATAAGACGTTTGTTTTCCTGAAGATGTTGATAATTGTTTTTAATTTTTTATGGAAGTTGAAAGCATCATGTTTCGCATGTAGCTCAGCTTCCCTACATTGATTCGTGATCCATACATTTTTTGCTTCTCTAATTCCACGCGAATTTTTCGATGTGTTAGATTGTATTCATGTGTTTCCCTTGACAAATCTTCTTTTTTCCATCATGTCCAGGATTTCGGTCGTTATCCACTCCTTTTTGGGTTCCCTCTTTTTGTATTCCAGAATCTTCTCTGTTGCAGTCATGATGCCATTCTTGATGTTTTGCCACTGGTCTTCTACATTTTCATCTGTATTATTCTCAGGTTTGATGTTTGAACGTTGTTCCACGATGTTGGCATTCTCCGTTTGCCCATCTAGTTTCGCTGATTTCCATTATATCAACCTGTAGTCTTTTCATTTCTTTAACTGCATTTGCGAGTTTGCTTGCATCGTGAAGGATGCGTACGTTCTAGGTCCCTATCTTGTTTCTTAATTTTACTATGTCAAGCCGGGAGATTCTTTGTGCACCTCCTGGTGATTTAACACCTGCCCGGGATTGGAGGCCATTCTTTTGATTTTTCCTGCCATAATAAAGTTTTGTGAACACGTGATTGGTCTGGGGAATAATAATTTCTACTGTAACTATCATAGGTTCCCGTTACTTTCGATGACAATGAGGGATGTCATTTTCTACATCTTCGTTGTTAAAGTTATACCGCTTATTCTCGGTCGTCAGAGCCTCGTTTGTGATAACAGGGTATGTGATAATATTGTGATAACAGGTATACCAAGTCCTACTGAACAGAGAGTGAGATTGACAGTTAGGTTAAGACAGAGAGGCTATGATTCGCTTCACTACTCCATTAATAGACTGCCATTATCATTTAAAAAAAAAATCCACATTGGCAACGGAGTAAAGAATTGCAAAGACAGTGGTCTGTTAATGTATGGGCAGGTATAATAAAGGTTAAAATTATGTTATTGATCCATATTTTTTTTCAAAATAATATTAATGAGCAAACTTATCTGAATTTTTTGCAATTGCCAATTATCCTCTTTACACTTGCATAAATCACGTATTTGAATGTGGTTTATGGAAGATGGAGCGCCAGCTCACAGAACACGCAATGTCAGGAAATATCTAAATAATGTATTCGGAAATTCAATAGATTGGCTTAGGTAGTCAAAGTCATAAATGGCCCCCAAGATCTCCTAACATCACACCATTAGATTTTCTTTCTAGCAATATGCTAAAAAAAAATGTACGAGATTGAGCCAATGACTGTTGAAAATATGCAAGAACGTATTCGTAACATATTTAGGAACATAACACCTGCTATGCTTGAAAGAGTTCGTAACAATTTTTACGAAAAATTGCGTTTATTATCCAAGAAGAGGGACAGTGTTTTCGAAAACCTTCAATAAAATATGTATTTTATCATTCTTAGGAATCCACACTTACACCCACACCCACTCATCCACCTACACGCACACACACACACACACTCACTCTCTCTCTCTCTCTCACACACACACACACACACACACACACACACACACACGCACGCACGCACGCACAAAAAAAAAATTCATTTGAACATATCTTCGGGAGTGCCTGATGTATTACTTCTAAACTCTATATATATATAGGGCATATTCCTGAATGAGTTCTAAGACAATTTTTACTTTACGAAAATTTTGTCTGAAGCTTAGTTTTTGAATTTTAAGAGGAAATAGTGAGCGAATTACGGGACGAGTACAAAAGACAGCGTAACTCACCGTCCGATGCAAGCGCTTACGTGAAGCGCTCGCTATAGCTGATCGAACGCTAAAGTGTACTTGTCCTGTAATTCAATCACTATTTTCTTTTATAATTTAAAAACTAAGCTTCAGACGAAAAAAAATCGTCTTAAAACTTATTCAGGGATACGCCCTTTCAAGGACACTATACTTGTTACGGATCACCCTCTATATATATATATATATATATAGTTTATAAGTAATACACCAGGCATTCCCGAAGATAAGTTCATATGAAATTTTTTTTTGTTTTAAGAATTCATCACCTTAGCTTGCCGGTGTATTTCTGAATCACCTTGTATATATACAAAATATTGCATCAAAAGTGGCCACCTCCTTTTATCTTTTAAACTAAAAGAGATAGATCATAACAAATAGATCATAAAAATTATTAAATTAAATGGTTCAAACTCAACTCTTTTGTAAGCATAGTAGTTGCTTTTAAAAGCTATATGTGTTAACGAGCAAAGAGATAAGCATAATTTTTTTATAATAATGTGAATATTTAAATATGATAAAAATTGTAGCGGTGTTTGAAATGAATACAACAATGTATGATATAATATAAATATTTTAAATATTATACGAGTTTTATCAACTTGAAAGTTCGCGAGCGACGTATATTTTTTCACATTCTGCCCTATATATCTCTTTTAGATTAAAAGATAAAATGAGGTATGAGGGGCATCCTGTACATATACTATATATGACGAATAAATAAATAATAAATTTATTTATTGGATAATAACTTATTGTTAAATATATTAATTCTTTTTAATAATCTACACTAATATGGACATAATTGTGCAACATATTAAAAAAAAATCATTTTCTTATTAAAAATATGTCTCACAATCACATTCAAGTTACTACAAATTATTAAAAAAACGAAAGAAAAAAGAAAATTTAAACCTACGAACATGTAAAATTTTAGTGCAGTAATCGGATTGCCTTATGTTCCCGGCTACAACTGCTAGTTAACTAATCGTCTTTACAAATACGATACATAACGTATACGGAAAGTTTAAACTAATTTTTCTCGCAAATACTTGAGAGTTGCATCGAATGGTTTTATTTAGTGATTAATGAGAGAGTACTATACATATATCAAGCACATCGAAATCGGAGGGGATAAATTCTGAGCCTCCTGTTAATCCTAGAATGACGTTATAGAGTTGATTTAATAATAAGTCCTTTGTCAAGTACGAAGATAGAGTGAAAAGATTCCAACCTGATTAAGAAAAAAATATTTTTTTAAGTAAAATAAAATTTATTTCTTAACACAGTCTCCTTTTAATTCAATACATTTGATCCAAAGTTTTTCTAGATTTTTCATTTCTTCAGTATAATAACTTTTGTCTAAACCCAAAAAATTCTTTAATTAAAGAGTCTTTAATAACATTTATCATTTCAATATCCAACGAAATTTTTTTAGTTATGGATCCAAGTTTGTCGACAATAATAAAACGTCATAAAAAGTCTTTTTCATCTCGCTTGAAACGCATAAAATATGATCGTGAAATGTCCGATCGATGTCGTTTTTTATCAACAGTGAGCAAACGCGGCACTCAACGCGCGCTCAGTTTCTCATACTTAATTCCTCATGTAAAATGTTGTGCGCCCATTCATATGAGATAGCGGCTTGCGCTATTTCTCTCAAACTAATTGGCGATTACGATTTAGTGAACATAATCAATCATCTCATCCGTTGTTGCAGTTTTTGGTTGTCCAAAGCGGTAAAAATGCTCATTCTATCACGCTTGAATTCAGGTTTTCACAATTGTCAATGAAGGAACAGTATCTCCATATACTAAATCTAATTCAATTTTAATTTTCTTATAAGTTTCTCTTTTTAACTAAAAAAATTTTATCACGGTGCGATATTCCAATTTCTCCATTGTTGACAAGTTGTCACTTTTAAAGGCTGTCAGAAACAAATGCTAGAAATGACATCAATCTTAACTCTTTATGTAAAGACCCTTTAATCAGAGACTGGCCATAAGATTTCGCCAAAATCCTGCGAGTGAAAGAGAATATAGGCTATCTCGCTCTCGCTCTTCCGCGAATGTGTACGTGTGTATATATATGCTTACCACAGTGCAACCTGATCGCTATACGACCGTGAACCATGAATGTGACGTGTATAATATTATGTTCCCGCAGATCAAATTATGAACTGTCATCAATTATTTTCAAAAATAATTAAAAGGTTTTCAGTTGTTATTTAGACTAAGAATAATGAGTAAAAAAGATATTAATAATAATGATAGTAATAAGTGTTACGATAGTAAGTCTATGGCTGTACATACTTTTTTTAAGGTTCCTGAGTAGTGGTGGCAGCCATATTGAAATGATGACGTCAGAAGCGAGAAATGACACGTTGAGAAATTTTGCGTGCCATTTCTAAATAAAAGCATATTTTAACAAAATAAAACTATACATCGTTTTAGTACACTTGTGAAATTGGCCGAAAACTAAGCTTTTCTTTTGACAGTAAATAAATAGCCGTAAAATGAGTGTCAAAGTAAGCCTAGTCATACGGGAAAACGTATGGCTTGACAATTGTCCAAAGAAGTGGAAAATGTTCCTTTTATATAATACTTTCCTTGCTAAGCTTAATTTTCGGACAATTTTATAGGTTTCTAGAAGTAGGTTTTTAGAAGTACGTTACACATCACAGCACTAGCATAGAGCGAATAATTATAAAATGGCACGTAAGAATAATTTAGGAAAATGTAAAAATGTTATTTTTCACATCATAATTCATCGATTTGCTACGTGAGGCGCTGCATAAGAATGTCTGACCTGTGGGTAACTTGTGGGTAACATGTAACATCACAATACTTACTAACACAAACGTAGCTACATCATCGCATGTATGTAGCCTAAGTTCGTGTGGAGGCAACGAACAGTACTGAGCGATCACGAAATCGAACTCTCGTCGCTCGCGCATGTTCGGTTGTCGAATTTTTCTATTCGCTTACAATATATGCATTTCTACGCAATATAATAGAATAAATGCAAATAATAGAATATATATAATTAGAATAAAAATATTTATATTATATACAAGAAAATAAATAAAATTTAACTTTTATTTTTTTACAGCTAAGCGCTCACGCACTAGACGCGCGGCTCACTAATGTGCGCCCGGCTAAAGATCAGCAATGATTGGCCACACTTTACTCAATAATAATTCTTTTATTAAGCGTTATACAAAAAAATGATAAAGGACTTTTCGACTCGGTCCGCTCTATTTGCACACGAATTTTGTCCCCATTAATCTGGGACACCCTGTATAATTAATAGTACAATAAATTTGGATAAACAAAATTTATAGATAAATAAAAAAATTATATTAAGAAATAATACCAAAAAAGAGCAAAAGGAGCAAATTGCGAATGTACGTGCATATATTTAAATTATAATACCAATCTCGAAAGTTCTTAAGACTGGAATAAAAAGTAATAAAAAAATTTCGAGAAATTCTTAAATTCTAAATATTAAATGCTTCGATTTGGATTCTCTTCAGTAAAAACAAATTGAAAGAAAGAGACAAGATTCTTTTTAAGATTATTGTTGAAACGCATTTTAACAACCAGCTAAATTAAAAATAAAGATAAAAACTCATATAATAACCATTAATTGATGTGGTAATATTATATATTAATATTATTATATTATATTTTTGTATCTCTTCTTCATCATCGTGTAAATGTAATGGATAGCTGATTTTTTGCTCAAATAATGATTTTTGTCATCATAAGAGTTAGAAATTTACATGTCACTGTAATAGTATGAACAGTTATTATAGTATTAATTCTCGTAGTATTAACTCTCGTAAAAGCGTATTTTATAACGCAAATTGAATTTAATGTCTCAATGAATATATATTACTTTTCTTATTTTGTTTTCGCATTTAAAATTATTGAAAATGTTATGTCAGATGTGAATTTTTACAAATTTTACAATGATTCATGAATGGAAATCTTTATATGAAGTCGATCTATCTATAGATCGAAATTTTGATTGTTCAAAATTGTCCTTCGATAACATATAGATGTAAATCAGTTTATATTCTATAGATGGCGAAAAAATTCTTCCAAATTTGGGATCATTTTTAAAAGTTGTAAAAATTTTTCAAATGCTGAAACTGAACGTGCATTTTCAATAAATGCGAAAACAAGAAAAAGAAATATATGTCCATTGAGATATTAAATATTCAATTTATGTTATAAAATACGCTTTGGGAGCTAATGATAAATTTTATAATTGCTTGCACTATAGCGATGACATGTGAACTTTTAATTTTCATGACGATAGAATATAAAAAGTCATTACTTGAGCGAAAAATCAACTTAACATTACATTTATACGACGATGAAGAAGAAATGCAACAATAATATTATCGTAATAATATATTATATAAAATTATCACATCAATCGATGATTAAAATAGTTTTTATCTTTATTTTTTACGCTGACATTTAAAATGCGTTTCAACAATAATCTTAACAAGAACCTTTTCTTTTTCTTTTAATTTCTTATTGAAGACAGTCCAGACCGAAACATTTAATGTTAAGAATTTCTCGAAATTTGTTTATTATCTTTTTTTATTTTAATCTTAAGAATTTTTCAGATTTGTATTATAATTTAAATATATGCATGCACTGAGAAAAAAAATTATTGAATTTGACTAAATGTGTTCAACTGATTATTATTTCTTTAATTGAAATATTTAAGTATTTATGTTAAATATGACATATTAAATTTAACATGACGTATTTGACTTAAACACTTAAATATTTTAATTATAAAAATAATAATCAGTTGAACACATTTACTCAAATCAACAACTTTTTTTTCTTAGTGTGTAAATCCGCAATTCGCTCTTTAAATTTTTTTGTATCAATTTTTAATAATTTTTTTATATAGCCATAAACTGTTTGTCTAAATTTATTGTTTTATTAATTTATATATTCTTTAGAATTATTCTGAATAATTATTATTTAACATGTCAGTCATATACGGGGAATAACTGAACAAATATACATGGAGCACACCATCAAATGCAAGACAATAATCCAAATCGAAAAGTCCTGAACTATTTTTAATCTCACAATCAGTTTTCTTTTTGTTGTTATACGATGTTAAAGTTAGACAATCAGCGCCTATACGGCAGAAAGCCGTCTCGATACTTCGACATACTTTCCTTGTTTTCTGCTGTAGAGATTGATTAGTTATTAGCAACTTTAATGTCATATAACAATTAAAAAGAAAACTTCAGATCAAAAAATAGTTTAGAACTTTTCGATTCTGGATTGTTGTCTTGTACCTGATGTGCTCCATGCATGTTCAATTATACCCTGTATAATGCGTATTAAATATATCTAAATAATAAAAATTAGGATCCCCGTTTTTTTTTATTTAAAATTATAATTATCGTTAAATTTTATATTTTTTTTATTTTATTATTAAGTTTTTTCTCTAATAAAAAAATGGAAGATAAATTTTATTTATTTTATTGTGTATAATGTAAATATTTTTATTCTAATTTGTTTTATTATTTGGACTTATTGTGCAAAAATGCATATATTGCAAGGGAATAAGAAAATTCGAGTGAACATTTATGAGTGGCGAGCGTTTTCATGATCGCTCAGTGTCTATCTCTATTCTCTATCCCCACGCACAAATTTTGACTACACTATTTGACTATGTACACGCGATGATGTAGCGTAATGTCTGTGTTAGTAAGCTCCTACACACTTCAATGATAAGTCGTTGGACAGAGTTCTTATTCCTACCGCAGCATTCTTATTCCTATGTCGCCACCGTCAACTCAGAGTTCCGCGGCTATTACTCAGGAGCCTTAAATAAATTTTGTAAATTGGAAAGTGTTTCTGACTTCAATAATTATTTTTTACTTTTTTTATTTAATTTTAAATAAGACAAATTCACTTTTAATTTAAGTAGAAACAGAGCTCTGCAGCTCACAATTAGTATGTTAAGAAACAGAGATAGGTAAGTTAATATTCTTTTTAACTAAATTAAGTTAAACTTAATTTTATAAAATTAATTCAATTTATAAAATTAATTTAGTTGCATTAAAAATTATGAACAAAAAACTAACTCAGTTAAAAGTTATGTTATAAGATTAAATTAATTTAAGTTAAATTGAAATTTAATTTTGAAAAACATTGCTTATATTAAATAAACTCGTCATTATATTAAATAAACTCGTGCTTATATTAAAGAAACTCATTATTTTGTATAGTTAGATTGCTCAAAACAGTTGTAATAATGTCATCAAATAAATTGTCATATTTTATTTGAGAGTTAAGTTTATATAAAATAACAAATAAATATTGTTTTTTAGGTAAGAATGTGTTTTCTTCTAATTTTTTCTTTTACATAGATAATTTTTTTAATTTAAGAAAAAATTAATAAGTTAAAGTTTATGTATTTTAAAAATAATACAAAAATTGCCTTATATATATTGTTTTAAAATATATATAAAAAGAACATAACATTTAGTTTCTCTTAAATGTTTATTTTTATTTGTATTTCTAAATAATGTTAATGATAAGGTTAGTGTGTTTTAAAAATGAGCGGGAGTTGACGAAAATTTTAAACCAATCAAAACTGACCCCCTTATGACCAGTCTCTGATTAAAGGGTCTCTATCTTTATATTTCTTTTACTGCCATCTATTGGACAAGTATTGAAATTTGTTTAAAATCTTGTTCTTTTTTGCTCAGATCGAAAACATTTCAATCTACCCTTGTAATTGTTGAAGAATTCTGCCTGTTATTAGATCGTATCCAGGATTTTTTTAACTTTTGTACTTTTCATTATAGTTGTATAAATTTCGAATTTAATAAATTTGTAAGTAAGAAGTTCGAGTTGACAAGGTTCATCAAGAACACTTTGAATTTTATTTTCAACATTCATGTCCACATTTTTATTTAGTTGAAACACTTGCCTTAAGTGTTGAAAAAATATTTCAGCTTTCTCTTTGTTGCTCTTGGCCCATTTGTTGTTGATTTTTATAATCAGACGTAAAAACATTTTAAGCTTTTAAGCCTTAGTTTTATATTACTTTCAATGGAAACACACTGTGTTTAGCAAAACTTAGGTTTCGAAGGTACTCATTAATTTCTTGTTTTTTGAAGCAGTTTTTCACCGATTTGATTATTTTATTGTTCTTTCAATTCAAACGATCTGTTGATTTATCATTATTTGCGGAGTTTATAGATACTAGGTTAGATTTATATTCAGATGTGACACTTCAGGCTTGGAGAATGCTCGCTGAATGTAGTAATTAAAATATTCTGATTGATTCATTGTGGTTTTAGAAGACTTTATAGAGATGCCAGTTTGTAAAGTTTTTACAAATGCCTTTGAAAATGCATTTTTAAGGTTGTTACGTCCGGTAGATTTCACAAACATTTTTTTTGTGTGTTTCTTTTACTAATATATAAATTATTACGTCCGGCAGATTGCACGATTGTTTTCTTTTCTCCGAAAATTCATTAGTGACATAAAATTCGTTAGTGACATAAATTTAAGTTCTAAGAAGTCTACGTCTGACAAAAACAATAAGCAGGCGAAGTCTAGGAAGTGAGACTGTGTATTCTCGCTGTCGAAAGTTAACTATAAAACGGATCAATAAATTTATACGTTACAGCTCACTCTGAAGGCTAGAGAATTTTTAAACAGAAGATAACAGACAGTCAAGCACTAGAAATTTTAAACCATGACAAACAGACAGCGAGATACTCGAGCTCAAGTTCGGATATCAGACCCAAAAATTTTAAACTAAAAATAAACAGAGCACAAAAACAATGATCCATTGATGATCCGGAGTTGAAATTAGCAACATTTGACACCGCGTGCTCGATTGCCAGACCATCCTCTTATGTTATCTGTTTAACATAAATTTTAAGTAAAATGTCAACTTAGCTGATTATAGCGAACTGGGCACGACTCAATCCGTAAAACGAAATCCTCACCTTTACTCGATAGCAACTACTCTCCATTGGTCGAAACTCAAATTGATAAACAAAGGTCTTCACCAATACCTACGATTTAAAACCTACGATTTAAAAACTAAAGGAACGCCCTAGGAAAAACCGGAGAGCGTGATTAGAAAAAACTATTCGTTAAACTAGATTAACGAACTAATGAAGAGGAGGAGCAAAGGGCTTAATAAGCACCGGAATATTCGTCGCGAGCGTCATTAAAAATTTTTCCAAAAGTCGTGCGACACTTTGTGTGTATGGGCGTTATATTCGCTCTTGTTAGCAAACGGTATTCGTGGTTCGTTTTTTTATTACATTCAGTGCGGCTTTCCAAACCAAAGTGTTCACTTGCACAGTGTGAAGAGTAATAACTCTATGAGTCCAATCGGCGTGAATAGTGAACAACGAATGCACACCTGAAGTACATCAGCATCGACCACCGGAGCTCTGAGCCAGCAGCTATGTACCCGAGGCTCTGTCATCACAAATCTCAACGCACTCTATAAATAGTGAGTTTATTAATTCCTTTTTTTATTTTTTATTTTCTTTTACCTGTTTCTTACATTCTCTTTCTCTCCTTTTCTCCAAGGAAAACAGTTATAACATAATTATTTCTTCTTTTATTATTTTATTATTTTCTTTTCCTCTGAATATCCATTTAAAGATACATGTATTTTTTTTATTCCTGATATCGCATACCAAAAATTTCATCCATTACCTTTTTCCTTTGTAGATCGGCAGGTGTGAATAACTTAAAGATTCGAACGTAATGTTTCGGATCGGTGTTCACTCTCAGCATCAGGTCCAATCTATTTTTTTCCTTTGTGGATCGGCAGGTGTGAATAACTCAAAGATTTGAACGTAATGTTCCGGATCAGTGTTCACACTCAGCTTTAAGTCCAAATCTACCTTTCCTCTCGTGAACCGGCAGGTGCGAATAACCTAAAGATCCTTATGTAACGAAAAGGATCAGCACTTAGATTTCGCACTTAGATTTAGATTCATAATAATTATTTTCAATGCATCTTTATTAATAAATTTTATTCATTAGGTCTTTTTAATTAAAATTTATTATTTCTTTCATCCACTCCATTCTTCCTTTTATCTCATTATCTTGTCTTTCAAAAGAAAAAGGGGTAAGAGAGAAAGAGAAGTAATTATCAAACTGTTTCCTAAAACTAATAACCACTCCTTTACTAAACATTACGTGTGCTCCTTCAGTGGACACGACACGAAAAACCAAACCTACCCCGGTACAGTTATGACGATGGAGAAAAAACGCGCGAAATAGGAAAAACAGAACAATCCGGAAATTCCTGGCTCGGACGTCCGCTGATCTTAGCTTTAAAATTGATTATAGTAGACTTAAGTTAGATAAGGACGCATTCGAAGCAAAAGCATGACGATTAATAATTAATCAACCGACACACACAACAGACAATCTTCTCCCCTCATATTCACCCATCTCTTCCCCATCAAAATCCATATCTGATGACTTCCCGAAATTTGCGCAACCTTGTTCCTCTTCGCCCCCCTCTAATTGTTCTCCTATAATTTTTAAAAAACTTCAGTGTTCGAGGACTTCTCCTCCCCAGTTTGAATATTCACCTCCCCTCAATTGTCAATCGTCAAATCCTCTTCCCTATCATTCTCCGCAACCCTCAACTATCTCTCCCCCTTTCAAAAATCCTCCGCCCTATCAACCACCGCAACCCTCAACTCCCCCTCCTCCTTTCGAAAATCCTCCTTTTTATCAACCACCGCAACCCTTAACTCCCCCTTCCCCTTTCAAAAAACCTTCCTTTTTATCAATCTTCGCAACCCTGAACTTCCCCTTCCTCCTTCGAAAATCCTCCTCCTTATCAACCTTCGCAAGCCTCAACTCCCTCTCGCTCCTCGCCTCTCGAATCATCGGATCTCCCAGAAGAGTCAAACGTTTTGGGGAAATTCCGGGAATTCTTGGAAGGGCTATCTGACTTTAAAGAGTAACCGTGGGATTTCAACCCGGAATCCTGCGACCCCGAAGAATGGTCGGAGCTTCTTTTCGAAGACCTGGATCGCGAGAGCTGGTATCGCTACTTAATTAACCTATTTCCCCCTTTCCCCTCGAAGATAACGACTATCGCGTCGGTTCCGACATAGTCAACCTCCATCAATTTTATAAAATCCTCGATACTTCCCCTGGTTCTATTATCCCTTTCGTTGTC
Organism: Cataglyphis hispanica; assembly: GCF_021464435.1. Taxonomy (NCBI): domain Eukaryota; kingdom Metazoa; phylum Arthropoda; class Insecta; order Hymenoptera; family Formicidae; genus Cataglyphis; species Cataglyphis hispanica. Next base: position 3,671,683 of record NC_065977.1, on the reverse strand, counting down.
CCAGGTGTCCTGTTCTCTCTTGCCGTCCCTATCGAGGTCTTCTGGATGAAGTACCCTCGCCCCTCTACAGTGGAATTCGAAAACCTTTCATAATCCTTCCCCTCATTTCTTCATTATACACTTTTTTTTTACTTACTTAATTATATTTTTGCATTGTAAAACCCAATCGGAATGTAAATTTTAGTTTGTCCTTCTCGATTCCGATTGATAACCTCCGCACTCATGTAACACCCGCGAACAAACAATTCCCCCCTCTCCTCCACACACACACTCATCCTCACACCTATAAATGCAATTCTTTATAATTCGTTATACGATTACCTTATTGTAATTGAATATATACGTAAATGTATCTGCAATCATAATTAACGATTTTTTCTTCTTTCTCTTTTGAATAAATACCAAATAATTTTGAATAAATACAATGTTAACTTTATAATTTGCGTAGCTTATTAATCCGTTCTCGTACCCTGATATCGCACAAGGTCCCGTCCTGAGTAATAAGGATTTAGTTCCTTTACCAAAAAAGGGACCACCGAACGAACGGCCTACCTGACCGAGTAAAAGCAACCCTTCCGGTCGTTGACCTGTCTTAGGTCCTGGTCAATTCGTTCGTCTCCGAGATACTCGTTGTCTAGGGTTAGGTTACGCCCTCCCACTGGCTTTAAATTTAAAGAGTCTGGACATAACAAGGTTTTAAATTATAAGCAACTGCAAAAAAAAAATAAAAAAACAGAAATTTCATCAAATTTTTAAGGATAAAAGCCTCCCTTAGAATATTTTTAACCAATTATTTTATAGATACATAATCTCGCTATTGTATATGACTTGGCGAGATATGTTATATTTTTTCATTTTATCTATTTAAATCAATAATTACAATATTATATTATTTACAAATATTTCTATTGATTGAATTATACATTTGCAAATTAAACACCCACACACACACACACATATATACATACACACACGCACACACACACGCGTGCGCGCGCGGACACACACCACACATGCATACACATACATACCTCTAACAATGGTGTCATCACTATAAATCCTTTTACTGCTTTTTCCAACGTCGTCAAGCTATTTCGAATTTCTGTCAAAAGATCGTTATATCTTTCTAATTCTTGGACTAACACCGTATTCATTGATTCTATGTACGTGATTGGATAACGTTTTTGAGCTTCTTCAATGTCAAATAAATTTGGTATTCTTTCATATATATCCTTTTTCATATTTAATAAAATTTCTTCTTGCTTTCTAACATCGCCTACGATTACGGCACTCCGTATTAATATCATAGAATCAAATAAGTTTGTCGTGAGCTCGAGATTACGAATTATGCTTGCATTTATATTAAGACCAAACACTTCCGGTGATGGATTTAAAGGAATCAATTGAATATGTTGCACGTAATCTTCATAACCATGTCTGTAATATATATTTATTCACATAAACATTTATACATATTTACACATAATGCTTAATATCACATACAAAGTATTGCGATCTTATATCAATGATATATACTGACTTTTACGTATTTTTTTAAATATAAATAAAGAATTTATTTTTGAATGGTTTAAATTTGTATTAATTTGTATTGAGATATATTTTCGGTGTAGATAGCTATTATGATAAAAATGCATAAAAGGTCACATCTCACCGATTTTATGGCCACTTAAATATGTTATTGGGGAGATTGTTGATTGTAAATAATTTCCCGCAAAAATCAAATAGGGGATGGCATTGGTTTAGGAAATATGTCAAATTAAAATTTGACAATTTAATGATTTCCTTAGATATTTTAAACTTATATTAAAAAAACATTGAAGTTTGTTTACATTCGTACTAATCTTTTAGAAAAACTTTTGTTTACATTAATTAAAAAACAGCTATAAAATCATAAATTCATAATATTTTGTCAACAATTAGTTTTACCTATCTCTCGTAATTCATTCAACAGTTTTCAATATGTGTGTGCGTGCGTGTATGTGTGTAGGTGTGTATTCTAAGTAATTCCTCACAAAAATTAAGTGGAGGCGACATTGTTTTAAGAGATATAACTATAAATTAATATTTAGCAAATTTAATGCTTTTTCTTAAAGAATGTTTAAGAAATTTTCTTAAAGAATATGAACTAATATTCGGAACACTGAACAAATATATGTATGCCATACTAATTTTCTTGCTAATTGAAAAATTATTCACATATATATAGATGTCCACAGGTAAAAGATTTATTTATCGAACGCGTAAGCGCTCAAATAATTTCAATCTAACTCAAACCAACTCATAAGTTTCTGGCGTTATTTAAGAATTATAAATTTTGAGTAATGCTTTACTTCTCGGAGAAAAGTTGAGTCAAGTTAAAATCTTTTTGGCGAGTGCAAGGGTCACAGTTCTGATTTTTTTCCCACGTGAAAATCGTAAACAGATATTTTTCAATTAGTAATAAAAAGTAACAAATTATTATGATGTATACAAACTTTACTGTCAATTTGTTGTATCTCCTAAACCAATACTGTGATATCCTATTTGATTTTGGCGAAGAATTACTCGGAACAACCTCTCCTACATATATCTAAGTGGCTATAATTGGTGAGGTAATCTTTTATACAATTTTATCGCTTTTACCGCTTATTCTATAAAAAATTTGTTATACATTACATTTTTGGAAAAGGAAAATGATTGAAACAAGATATGTCTTAATTAGTTTTATTTTATATATCTTCATCTCCGTCCAGCGAAAGAACTACATTTGCGCATAGGCAGGTAAAGTCGGGAGAGCGTGGCGCGCTATTCGGTACCATATTTGTAAATACAGCACGCTCGGGGGCTTTCGAAGAGGAGGCATGTTCGGAGTTTTTGTCCGATCCGTAATTATTAACTCGTTGACGGAGTATAATTTTACTTAAATTTTACAGTTTTTAAATCACTAAAATATATAATATATTTTATGTTAAAAATTAGAAAAACGGACTAATTGAAGTTAATTAAATTTAAGAATAATGATTTCAGAAGTGGCAGTAGAAGCAGTGTATTGAAACAGGAAATAAATATTTTCAAGAAAATTTCAAAGTTAACTAAGTTGCAGATAAGTCATAAAAAATTATTGAAAAAAATCCCAGAATTTTTTAAACAGACTTTGTGTAATAATTTTTTAGATAAACGCGTCCGACGCATTCTTCACTTTTTTTTCCAAGAAATGATTTTTTAATATTTATAATGTATTATAATATAAGCTTATTACAATCGATATTTATTATAATCGATCTAGATATTATTGAAACAATAATCTAAAATTTTCTTAACTGATCAACTTAGATATAAACACTGCTTCTGTCTTGCTTCTTGCGCTTGATTTAAAATATTATCATGTTAGAATTTTTTTTATAAATATAATAAGAATATAAATAACGGATTTTTTATACATTTTTATAATATTTTAATGTCATATATTATTTAAGTAAAATGTAAATTTATTTGTAAATAGATATTTGATCAATTTCAGCAATTGTAAATTAGATCATATCACTTTAAAGGACTTTTCTATTTAATTTACTGTGTTCTATCCGTTCATGAGTGGGCACAATCTTTGCCGGACATCCTGTATATACATATAAACAGGGTGTCCGACAAATAAGTGACCAAACGATAGATGGAAGTAGATTGAGTCAAACTGAACCGGAAAATTCTGAACCTTTTTTTTGTATAACACTTAATAAAGGAATTATTATTGAATAAAGTCTGTTCAACCATCGACCTTTAGCCGCGTGCACGTCGGTTAACCGTGTACCTGATAGTATGCGTGAGCGTTTCGCCATTACGATGTAAAATAGAGTCAAAAATTCAAATACAAAAATTTTGAGGCTGCAACATTTTGAGTTACTAGACAACACGAAGCGCTTCACGCGCGCCATTTATTTCTTTTCATTATACATTTTTAATGGCACATAATTTTCAATACACTATTAACCTCTTGATACACATAACTGTCAAAATATACAATGACAGCCGCTCACGAAGTAAGCGCAATGACAGAACCTATCAGCATCGCGGAAAAGAAGCCTCAATATTTTGATATAAACTTCATTCACTTAACATGCCTTTTTTAAAAGAGTATAAGCGATCAAAGTTTCCCAATAATATTGCGCGCTTAGGTCCTTAACTACACTTATACATATATTCCGATCTGTTATCTGTTATTGACTTTTTTAAGTCAGATAATATTGATTTTTACTGCATATCTGATTTTATTTGTAGTATTTTATGTACGTATGTATTATGCCTACATCGTATATAATGATAATAAGCTAATACTAACATCAAGAGACACGTAGTGACAGGGGCAGCACTCCGAGCATCTATACACGAGTCGGCTAGTTGAAAGTACATCTAAATTGTAGGATTTCAATAATGAACCGATCGTATTTTTAATAAGTTTAATCGATAGCTTGGATTTAAATTATATAATAAGTGTCTTTATTTTTTCTACGTAAATTAATTTTGTAACATAAATTTTTATTTTTTTGGCGCAATTTTTTGATATCATTATTTTTGTGAGAAATTCAAACTATTTTGTGCAGTATTTTTGATTTATAGAACAGTTTTTTTTTAATTGTTTTTATTTAAATAATAATAAAAGAAATTAATTTTACAATATATAATACAAATTTTTACAATAACATTATTCTGTATAGAGTTAAAATGATATTATTTTGTACAACAATTTTTTATAGCAATTTAAAAGTAAAATAGTTTTTGTGTAACATTTTTCCATATGGCACCTCTAATTGGCACCTTTTTTTTATCTTTTTTTAAAAAGATAAGTTTTTTAGGGATATTATAAATCTTTTAAGGAAAACATTTAATTTTTTAAATAATTTAATTAAATATTTAAATAATTAAATAATTATTAAATATTAATAATAAATATTAATAATAATAAATAAAATTATTTATAATAATAATATATAATAATAATAATATTAATAATATTATATTACCATTATAAGTGTTAATAAAAATAATTATAAATATTATTATTATTATACTATTATTATACACATGTACATAAGAAACGACAAAATAAAATCAGTTCTGCAGTAAAAATCGATATCACCTGATTTGAAAGATCAATAATAGATCGGTATGTATACGGCGGTATAATGCGTCTACAATGGCAGTAACAAAGTTGTAGGAGTAGAGAATACACTATTTTTAATGATTTTAAGACCGGGAATAATGAAATGGGCAAATCCCATTTCGAGCTCCCTATTGCTTTATTCTTTATTTCTTATTGTCTGCTGCCATTGTAGACGACGTATAAGTGTAGTTACGGGCTTGAACGCGTGAGTTTTACGCGATGTAATTGGCAAACTTTGATTGCTTATAATTCAAAAGTTATTGCAATCTCAAAATTTTTGTATTAGAATTTCTGACTTTATTTTCCTTTAGAATATGTTAATAAAGTATTGCACAGAAGTTGCGACACCATATGTGCGTTTGAGTGTGCGTGGCAAGTGCGTATACTTGTGCTTATGCGTGTATATGTGCGCGTGCGTGTGAATGTGTGTGTGTGTGTGTGTGTGTGTGTGTGTGTGTGAGTGATTATATTATATTATTTTTTATATAATATTATTATTGCAATATGATATATTGTATAAATCATAAATATCTTTGATTAAGAAAATATTGATTTCCTAAAATATGAAATAAATTATATATTTTATTTGATCTTTCGAGCTTAACCAAATAATTAATTATTTAAATTAATACTCTCAATTATATTTTGTATGATAAGTACTTTTTCGGTATAGTATATTCTGGACCGATATCTGCAAACGAATAGTTTGGATTTGCAATTACATCCGGATTGAAAAAATCCTTTAGGATGGTAATGAGACATCTTCTATCTCTCTCATCTGTCACTCGACCTCCATAATTACATTCACCTGTAAGATATGTGATTGCCTTGAACGGTACATCCTCGTAATTTTCAATGAACATTTTCAACTGTTCAGCTGATATTTGCAAATCAGATTCGTTGAAATCTAGAAAAAAAAATATTGTTAGAAGATTCTATAAGATAAAAATGTTAATTAACCAAATACTAATTACAAACCGTATCGAATATTCCAACCTTGGGGACCATAATTTCGTCGTTCTTGAATTACCGCGTGAAAGAAACATAGAGCGTATAATAATTTGAAGAATGTTCTCTTCTTCAACTGATCTCTTTCCAAAGACTCCATCTCTTTCGCTCCTTCGCTCAAATAAGATCTAAATAACAAAAAATATTTTTGTTATTTTTATTAAAATAATGTTACTGAATAATTTATATTAGAATAATTGAAATGTGTTTTGTTTAATATTCATTTTATACAAAATGGTTCATAAGTAATAAATATAATTTTGACAGATTATCACAGTTCAAAAGAAGAAAAATATAGCCGGTTCTTTTAAATTTTTTTACTTAATGTACGATGCTGGTTTCCAAATTATTTTATAATATCTCAATTTTGAAAAATTTGTTGTTAAAATTCACAATTTTAATTTATTTTGTATGTGAAAATGTCGCAATCAAAAATAAGTATGTTGTTGATTATAGTTAATAAAATATTTGTGGAAAAAAATGGTTCATTGCGAAAACATTGCTAATTAAATCATTAAGAATCTATCAAATAATTTTTAATTATGTTTAATCAAATTTAAAAATTCTTTAAGTTCAAATTTTTGTAAAAACTTTCTATGTATGTTTTATATAAATTTTTTGGTTTTATATTTTGATATCAGCTTTGTATATTTAATTTATTATTATTTAACTTACGAAATTTTCAAGTTTTAATTAACAAAAAAATTATATGGTAAATTTTAAATAATTTAAATTGCATGAGTAAATAAGAGACAAAACGCAGTAATTAAAACGGAAATCTTTTATATTTAATTTCATTAACAAATACATGTATATTAATTATGAATGCTTTGTATTATTTGATCTATTTTTAACATCTATTTTTAACATAGTATACAAAAATTAAATTAGTGTTTAGAAATGAATATGCGCAATACTAAACGGAAAATTTAACAAGTTATTACATAATAAGTTACATAAATAATGTATTCCGCGATATTTTAACGAATAGATACATCTTCTTAGCTATTCTAATTATTTCGTGTGACATTTATACACACTAAATCTTAATATGCATGAGTGATCCGTATATTTTTTAAATAGATGGTAAAGATAAAATATTTTGTCACAATCGGAAATCAAGTTAAAATATATAATCGAAGGGAACAATTTATTAGAATCCGCATAGAGTTTGTATAAAGGATGTCCAGTTTGTTATTGAAGTTGGGCCCTGATGAATAACATTGATAAAGACATGGCTAGGAATGTAGAACATCAAAAAAGGATTAAAAAGTTCATGGGAACAAACTTATAAAAAGAATCCTCTGAGTATTAGACAAACGTTCGCTATTATAACAACGTATATGGATGATTCAGAACAATTGTTTGTCCTTAAAAGATCGTCTTCTTGAATGAATTTTAAGACAGTTTTTCCTTTATAAAAATTTTGTCTGAAGCTTAGTTTTTAAATTATAAAAAAAAATAGTTAGCGAATTATTGGACAAATACGGAAGGTAGACAGTGGCGGCAATTCACTATTTGATGCAGGCGCTCGTTACAGCTGATCGAGCGCTATAGTGTTGCTGCATTATCACTGCCTATCTTCTGTACTCATCTTGTAATTCGGTAGCTATTTTTTTTATAATTTAAAAACTAAGCTTTAAACAAAATTTTTGTAAAGGAAAATTTGTCTTAGAATTCATTCAGGAATACGATCTTTTAAGGACAAACGATTGTTCTGAATCACCTTATAGTCCGTATGTTCGCCAGATTTCAATTAAAACTTTTTTATTTCATAAATTCCCTCCTATCGATTAATATCACGACTATTTACTCGAAGCCCAAACTGAGCATAGTCCTTACAGGGGAGGTTACAACGTAGCAATTGATTTTGTCAAAACTTATTGTTGTAATAGATTATCATGTCAAGTAGTATTGGGTGGAAAGGATAAGATGCGATTCTCAAGTATTCATGAAAAAATTGAAGTTAAAAAATTCCGAGCACCTTATGAACGGAAGAAATAGAACATATAGTCAAATAGTGTGAGGTGCAACGATACCATGCGAGACTCATAACGTCAACATTGTAGGTTCGAGTCCCAATAAGTAAATTTTTTTTTCAAAGATTTTTTTACTGTAGAACACAATTATTCACAAAATAAATATATATCATATGAATTAACACATTTTGTTTATTTATTATATGTGACAAAGATGCATTTTTCCGGTTGCGTATTCTACCTAAATAATCCGTTATGGAATAGCTACGGTAGAAATAAATAAATAATAATAATTTATTGTGTTTTTAAATATCAATAATTACGGAAAGGATTGTCATGCACAACACAAATAAAGATGAAAATGTTTTATGAAACAGTTTGAACTAATATTATAAGGATATCATATTCGTCGTATGACGGATTTGTAATATGTAGCGATTATTGAATAAAAAATTTTTAAATCCTATATCGAGATTCTAAGAATTCTCTATCTGACAATGATAATCAACAGATACGTCTGACAAATATTTTGTTTTATGAATGTAATATCAGAAAAAGAAAGAGTGAGAAACGAAGGAGTTTTGTTATACAATGACGGAGAAGATGTATATTTGACTACTAGCAGTGACAGTAGACAGTGGAAGAACATATGCGGAAACGTATACAGTGTAGTAGTTAATATCATTTATAAAATGGAAGGTGTATCTGGTTCAACACAGTCATCGGAAGGTGAATGTGATACTAATTCACTGCACAGTGACGAGTCAAAATTACGGTTGAAAAATGCAATTTTATATATGGAAAAATTACTCCTCGAAAATGATCTTGTGGCACAGGAATCATATAGGACAATTTCGAAGCAATACAAATTGGCGAAGAATTGTATGAATGCATCGTTGAAATATTAAACAATAAGATATTTATGGAAACAGAAAAATTAATCATGCAAAAACATAATGAGGAATATCTGTTTTACGAGGTACAAGATGATTCCAATCAATATATAGAGTGTCCTAGGCCACCTGTATACCCCTTTTCTTTCAACAACTAAGCATTTTAGAGAAAAATGTTTTGAACAAAAATTGTATGGTTTTGAGGGAAACATAAGATGGTGTCATTAGTTTGACCTTGGATGGCATCGTTAAGGTTAAGTCTGGATGGTCTAGGACACCCTGTATATCTAAGCGTGTGATAGTAAAATATACATGCGTGTCTTTATTGTATTGAACACAATTTGAATATTGCTTACATAATAACGTACACTCTTCTATATATTTTTTGAGAGAAATGCCATTTGGCCATTTAGGTCATTTGGTCGTTAAAGTCAAGTCAAGGACATCTTTAATTTCTTAAATGGAATCCCCTATTTTATTGCATATTCTTATAGCTTATGTCGAGAGCTTTCCAAAACACTATAATAAAGTATTTTTTCATTAAGAATTTTTTGAGTTATTTTGTATCTTAACCTGACATATTTTAGTATAAAATATAAAATATCTCGAAAATTATTTAGTGTTCGATAATTGTATCATAATACTTTTATGTACAGAATAATAAGATGAATCAAATGGTCTACAGAAAATAATTGTTTTAAAAAAAAGTATGCAGTTATTTGCATATATTTTTTTATAACAATTATTTATTTTTTCTTTACACCAATTGCAAGGATAGGCTATTAGGAATCGAATAACTTATATCGCATTAAATGAATTGATAACATATATAACTCCTAAGTATCGAAAACTTCCTCGCGATGCTCATATTTTATTAGATACTGTAAGAAAAGTACATGCAGATGATGATGAACCAGAACATTATTATCATTTTGAAATAAATTATTGTGTGGGGAAATTTGCAAAAATATCGCAATATTTCTTTAGAAGTTCCCAGATAATCAAAATTATCGTAAATGTCGATGGCTTGCCTTTGTCCAAAAGTTCAGGAAGTCAAGTCTATCCTATTTTGTGCAGTTTACTTATTAATTACAGCAATGTTGGCATTATTGGTATTTATCATGAATATGAAAAGCACACAAATGCTAATAAATTTTTACAATCTTTTGTAAAAGAAGCTCAATCTTTGATTACTCATGGTGTAACAATTAATGGAATAATATATCCCTTTAAAATTAAAGCTTTTGTTTGTGCCAGCTCAATCTTTTATAAAATATACAAAAGGTCATTCAGGTTATTATTCATGTACAAAATATGAAATTAAAGGCGAATATTATTTGAATAGAGTATGCTTTCCATACTCAGAGATTTCCAATCTAAGAACATATAAAAAATTTAGATTAAAATCACAAACAAATCATCATACAGGTACATCAATATTAGAATTAATTCCAAATATAAATATGGTATTTGATTTCCCATCAGATTCAATGCATTTATTTTTTTGGAGTGAAGTTAAAAAAAATAGTCGTTTCTTTAAGGTGGCATGGAAAACCTCCTGCTAAATTATTCTCAACAACAATCGATAATATCAATGTTTCTAGAAAAATAAAAATCAAGAGTAGTGTCTCGCGCCAAGTATAGCGAGGCACACCGTGTATTTACACGCGAGTCGGTCAGTTGCAAGTACCTCATAATAACAGTACTCAGTAACAGTTGGACCGATCAAATTTTTAATAGGCTTAATGGATAGCTTGGGTTTTAATTATATAAGGAAAATGTCTTTATTTTTGCTGTCTTTATTTTTGTACTTGATCTAAAATCAGAGATATTATGATGCAAAGTTCCATATGTGAAAATTTTATTTAAGAAACGTCCACGTCGTCATCGACAAATATGTATATATATATATATATATATATATATATATATATATATATAGTATAATATAAAATGTCCATTTATTGCTTTCGACGAAAGATTGCGCTAGCGTTGTTCTGAGTTATATTAGCAACACTCTGCAATTAGTAATTAGATTGATTGAAAAATTATTATGGTAACCGTATCTAAACTAAAGGCCTACATTTATGTACAAGGCTGAATTGAATCTGACCATAGTGGATGTTCTTTTTTATTGATCGAAACAAAGTTTAGAATAACATGGCAGAACCAATAGAAATTGTTAGGGAAAACAATGATTTAAAAAGAAATGAAATAAGAAAATTACACACAATTTATATTTATTTAAATAAAAAAATTACGAACAGCTTGTACTTTTTTATAAATTTATATATTTATTTAAATAAGAAAATTATGAACAACTTGTATTTTTTTATAAATTCTTAAATTGAAGAATAAAAAGAAGTTAACTCAAATAATAATAATATAACTATATTTAATATAATATTCAAAGATAATAATATACGATATTATAAAAAATATAAACTATATAATAAAAATTAAAACTTTTTAATTTTTTAATATTAAATTATAGAATGGCCATTGTTTTGCTATTGATTTGGTTATTCTGCTTTGGTACAGACATTTTTATTTTATATGAAATAAATCGTCTTATATAATCGTATATAATTTTCAAATCTGATTGGTGACAATTGTTTGTCTGTTTGCTGCCTCTCTCTTTCTTTCTCTCTGTATCTATCTATGAATCTATCTCTATCTATTTTATAATTAAATAATGTTAAAAAAATTATATTTTTATTAATTTAAATTATTTATAATATATTAGAGATAAATAATTTATTAAAGAATTTAATAGATAAGAAGGAAAAGGAGAAGGGAAAGCGAGTAATAAAATTTTGAACATATATATATTTGGTTAAAATATTTTTTTATAAGAAATATAATTTTATTTTTATTTTTTTTTCTTCATATATATTGTTTCTCTGATTCCTCTTCACTTTTGTTTTTTCTATTCTTCTTCTGAAATTAAAAGAATTATATAAATAAAATTTAATTAAATTAATAAAAATTTATCACTCGCTATTCATGTAATATTGAATTAAATGAACAACAAGCAAAAAAATATATAAAATATATAATTTCTGACAACGTACCTTTTATTGTTCTCTTCCTCTTCCTCTTCCCCTTCCTCTTCTCCTCTCTCCCCAATAAAAACTGGGAGCAGACAGTTTGTATAAAACATTTAGAAATTGCTGCTCCCTTTGGCGGCGGCCCGATCGCCTTCCTCTTGGTCTCCAGTCTGTAATAACAAAAAATTTTATTTTAGTTTACTTTCTATATATAGCACAATAGCATTGTAGTAGATTTATTTTATTGTAATTTTAATATTGTGATCTCATATATAGAAAAATATTTATGAATCTTTGCTTCATTCTATAAATACTTTTCTTACGTGCGCTGCATTATATCTGGCTCTACATATAGTACAGTAATATTGTGAATACATAACTTTAATTTAATGTTGTGGTCACAGATGCAACATAGTACAGTAATATTGTGACTATATAATTTTAATTCAACGTTGATCATAGATATAACCAAGTGCATCGCATAATATCATAATTACATAATAAATAGAGCCAAATATAATCAAGTGCAGCGCATGTGAGAAAAGTATTTATTTATATAATAAAGTAAAGAAACATGAATACTTTTCTCGTTGCATTTGATTATATCTGATAATTATGACATTATGACATTCTATTATAATTCAATATTGCGATCATAGATACAATCATCAGGCCTAATGAGAAGACTATTTATAATTTATGATTATAATCTGGCTCTGCATATAGTATAGTAATATTGTAAATATATAATTTTAATTCAACGTTGTGATCACAGATATAACCAAGTGCGTGTATAAGAAAAGTATTTATTTATATAATATAAGTGCAGAGTATAAGTGTTGCACATATGTGAGAAAAACATTTATAGAATAAAGTGAAGAAACATAAATAGTCTTCTCATTGACCATGATGATTGTATCTATGATCGCAATGTTGAATTACAATAAAATGTCATAATGTTATAATTATCAGATATAATCAAATGCAATGAGAAAAGTATTTTATGTTTCTTTGCTTGATTCTATAAATACTTTTCTCACATGCACTGTACTTGATTATATTGTGCTCTGCATGTAATACAATAATAAAAAAAAGGTTACAATTACTTATTTAAATCATGCTCCTCCTGTTGTATAATAGCAGCTCCTTCTGCATGTCTAGGCCCAGACCCTTTGCTGGGCAGGTCCTGCTCTCTGCCCTTGCATCGCCGGGGGCGCTGTGTTATATCCAGCTTTTGGCCGCGCCATTTAAAAGCGGTAACTTGCGCGCCGGCTAATACGTTATTCGATGTGTCGGCTGAGGCACCGGCCCGCGCTCCAGCTTGCGCGCCAACTTGCGTGCAAGTCTGCGCGTCATTTTGAGTAAAAATTTGCGCGCTACACGCCGACACATCAACCGATGTTCCTACCACCGAGTCAAGCTCCAACATGACATCTTCCATCGACATCAACAAAAAAAATAAAATTTTAAAAATTGTTGTTTAATTTTATAATTATAATTATTCTTATTAATTATTTAATAATTATTAAATATTTAATAATTATTCTTATTAAAAAACTTACATCGCGTTCACCATGTTGAACATTTTCCGCCATGTTGTCAATTATGATTTCTTCTTATATTCGATCCTCAACTTTTATAAATAAATGAATCATAAGATTCACAAACTATGCTATTACAAGATTTATTACTTTGTTTGGCATAATTTAATTTATTGCTTGCGTAGTTAGATTAGTTTATTTTACTACAAAACAAGAAATTTAAAAAATATTGACGGCGTTTCTTAAATATATTGTTAAATAATATAACAACAATCATAAAGGTAAAGAACTGATTAATTCAAATAAAATTTAAATAGTATTTTTATAATGTCATTATTTATAATCTTTTTATTTTTTACAGGTCCAAAAGATTATAAAAATTAATTGGCTGCTCTGGCGCTGCATAAAAGCTGCCGAAAGCATTGAAAATATATTAGCTGCATTAGCGCTGAATATTGGCTTGCCTTAGACGCCCAATTAGAAATATTGTATTTGGGTTTATTAGATGTCCAAATAGAAAATTAATCCGCTATTATAGCGTTTAATTTTATAATATATTGTTAAAAAATTAAATATATAATAATTTATATATATAAAATATATATAACATACGTATAAAATATAATAATATATATATTTTTATACGTTTCTATTAAAAAATGCGAGTTTAAAAAGAATCATTATACATTTATGTAAACTATTACATATCTTATATAAAAAGATATAAAAGCTGCTGTGTATCTATAAAAAACGGCTGTGTGTCTCTAAATAACGATTATTGTGTGTCAATACAGTTACTTATAAAAAGAGCTGTTAAACGTAAATAAAAGTAGTGTACATAAAGTTTATCTATCTAAAACAGCTCGTAAAGTTTTATTTTATATATATACAAAATGTCTGTAAAGACAAATAAAAAAATAGTTCTAATGCCTACAGAAAAAGAGATATAATTATTCGAGGCGAATGGTTAACTGACATTCATATGGAACATTTCAACAATCTTTTGAAAAACTGTTCAGATTATGAAGGTTCAGACCTGTTGAAACATGGCGAATACAATGTCTTGGTACGATTTAACCTGTATTAGAGGATAAAAAACATACAAATATTGCACAGTTCATCAAGTTTACATGATGGACATTGGGTATGTAGTTATTATAATAGAAAAAATATATTTATGATTCATTAAATTCAAAAATTTTACATGAACATGAAAAATTCTTGAGAAAATTATTTCCAATATATAATTTCGAAAAGTATCCTGTCAAGTTCCTAACTGTGCAACATCAACCAAATGGTAATGATTGCGGTGTTTTTGCAATAGCCTTTGCAATTTCATTGTTATTCAATATTAAACCCGAAAAAATTAAATATAATCATAGTTTAATGCGTTTGCATTTAATAAAGCTTTTTGAATCTAATGTTATTGAACATTTCCCACAAGATCCACAATATACTCCTCAAAAGGTGCTTCCATTAGCAGTAATAAAAGAAAGAGAGATTGAAGCACTTCGTAAACGTATTATACGTCAAAGTAAAAAAAAACAACAAACATTAAATCATTTAGAAAAAGAGGATCATTTTTATCAATTTAAGACAAAATTAAATAATAATCAATTACAATTAATAACAAAAAATATTTCAAAGAGTTTTATGAAAACGAATAATGATATTTATGAAGAAACTAATAAATGTTTTCAAAATAAGGTCTATATTAAAAACAATATTGACTGCAAAATTAACAATGATTTGTTTAATAACAACGAAACAAATATTAAAATTAATAAACAAATTTATATAAACAAAAAGTTTGAGCAAAAATACGCTAAAAAATATTTTCGATGTGAAAAAAGCATTGAACTAAAAAATATTAATGAAGATAAATATCATGATTTAGAAAATCAATGCGTTAATGAACGAGCGCGTTATATACAAAGTTTAGAAAATAATAATATAGCGGAAAAAAATAAAATTCATTTAAGCAAGATTTAGAGAATAATCGTGGTAAACGTCGTAATCGATTAATATAAACAAAATTTAAAAGAAAATCGTGCTAAATAGCGTGATCAATATAGACAAAACTTAGAACATAATCGCGCTAAAAAACGCGATCGATATCAGCAAAACTTAGAAGATAATCGCATTAAAAAACGCGATTAGCAAAACTTGGAAAATGAAAGTGTTAAAGATCGATATCGATATGAACAGGATTTAGAAAATAGACGTATAAAAAAGCATATGCGTTATTCGACAAATTTTCATTGCGAACGTGATAGACAAAAAAGATTGGATCCTGATAGTAAATGGCTTTATAACAAACAATATTATCAGAAAAGTAAAATTTGTATCTACAAATTTGTATCTACAAATTGTTATACTGCTAAAAAAATTACTAAAAAATATAAACAATTCTGGTCGAGAAATTCTATAAAACTTCGTCATTCTTCAGAAATATTTATAAAAAATATTGTAAAAAAGCTTAAAATTAAAGGCCATATTAAGAAACAATTAGAAAAAATCGTACGTTGGTGTATGTATATTAGAAACAAACATATTTGCAATATATACAAAATGTTAGCTTTGATTAAAAAAAAATCGGAAGTGAGTTTGACTCTTGTCGCTGAATGTCTTACAATTGAAGAAAAAATTACATGCGTTATGTGGCATATCTAGGCATACAGCCTCATCGGAAAATTATTTTATTGAGTTTGCATATCATAATGTAACATTATCGGATCCTTTGATGTTGATTAAGGAAGGACAAGTAATAAATATATTACCGTTAATGGAAGAACAAGCAAAAAAATCATGGTTGTGTGATACTTCACGTAAAATAAACGATCCATTTTTAATTGATCGTTACCAAGAATTCCTCGAAACTATAAATACATGTACTTTAAGTAATGTACCAGAATTGATACGATGTATTCACGAATGTACTATGAAAACTTCAAATGAGAAATTGGGCCATACGCATAGCTGTCGTATCGATTTAACATTTTGCAAAGGAATGTTTCTTCCAATTCAATTATTATCGCCTCATTTTCCAAAAGTAAGAAATATTAAACGTTTAATTTATCAACTTACAAATTTTTATGGAAAGATGGAAAATCTTGATAAGGCATTAATTCAAGTTGATTTAAATAGATTGAATGAAATTGTGACTTCTGCACAAGAAGAAGTAGATATGTATAAACATCAATAAACAGACACATTTCTGAGCGATGATGATATTATTTTTAAATATCGTAAAGCATTTGAAACTTTGATCAAACGTTCAACAGACACACCACGACATATTTGCGTATCATGTGAGAGATTGTGTTATAAAAGAAATGTTTCTAAAATCAACAGTCTTTAAGCACAAATAAACATTCAAATTTGGAGAGATTTAATGGCACATATACAACAACAAAAAATTAACGCGGAATATATATGTAATTATTGTGCAGGAAAATTTCGTAAAAGTTTTATGCCTGCATATTGCATTTTGAATAATCTTTTCACAGATGATGTACCTGAAGTAATATCATCTCTTAACACATTTGAAAAAATTCTTATACAGAGAGCTAAAGCATTTCAAACTGTTCTCAAAATGGGAACTGTTATTAATAAAAGATTACCTCAAAGACAAATGGTACAGAAAGTTAAAAGTAGAACATTTCATTTACCACTTCCATTACAGGAGACATTGAATAAATTATGTTCTACTACTGACTCAATAAATGATAATCACGAATTATATATTTTAATTAGAGGTATCCCGACAAAATCAAAAATTGTTTGGGAAGAGAGTTAATATTAAAAAAGTAATATTAAAATATTTGATGCTTTAACGTGGTTAAAACGTAATAATACTTTATATTCTCATATTATATTGCCAAATGATCATAATGATTTATGTCTGACAAAATTAGAAAATTCAGAATTCCAAATGGAAGAGACAGAAAATAATATAGAAGCGACATTGGATGATGAGCCTAAATTATTAAATGATCCGATAGAAGAGATTAAAAATGATGTAAAAGTTATATTAGAGAATCAACAGAAAGCAATGTTAACTCAAATTACTGATGAAAATGATGGCTATTACGAACAATATACTATATATCCTTTATATGAAAAGAAAACAAATAAAACTGCGACAACTTTATATCAAATGTTAAAAATTCACGACTTGTTTTTGGATAATCGTGAACAATATTTAGATTTAATGTGTTTTCCAGATTTATATCCTTTTGGTATTAATGGACAACAGTATCGAAAGAGTTATTAGAATCTAATTTGAATATTTGAATAGACAATATTTGCCACACTTCAAAATACAGAGCAATATTGGCGTAAACCGAGAAGCGATTTAAACTGTATGACGCAACATTATGGACCCGTGACATGGTTTTTAACATTAAGTCCGAGCGAGTGGTTATGGGAAGATTTAGGTGAATATATTCGTGAGGTAAATGGATGGCATGATACTTCTTTATGCGTTAATGTACTTGTTGCTAGAGATCCTGTATCAACAGCCAGATTTCTCGATAATAAATTTCGAGCAATGCTTGATTTCATTAGCTGCAAAGATTATCCAATTGGAGAAGTAACACATTATTTCTGGCGACGAGAATATCAAGGTAGAGATATACAACATTTCCACTTATTAATATGGATTAAAAATGCACCGATTTTCGGTGAATCTACTATTGAAGAAGTCTCTAAATTTATTTTACAACATATAAGCTGCAAAATGCCGGATCAAAATATTATAAATTTCGCCATTATTATATAGGCGTGTTAATACGCATCAGCGACATATACATAACGATTACTATCTTCGCTCTAAAAAAGAAGGACGTAAAGTTATACGTCGGTGTCGTTTTGGATTTCCTCGTCCAGTTACTGAAACTTTAAATATGAGAGATGTGGCAACTTCGATAGCAGGTAGAAAACAATTGAAACATAAAAGTAGACTTTATGATCTTCCTCGAACAGATAATGAAGTTAATATAAATGATTATAATTCTGTTCTTCTTACTACTTACTTCTTACTGGGAAGGTAATATGGATATACAATTTATTAGTGAAAAATCATCACTACTTACGTGGTACATTACTAAATATATGAATAAAGCAGGAAAAAGTGAGTTGTCTGATACTATCCTTGATAGTAAGAATAATAAAAACTAATCATTAGCAAATTATCTTTGGAATATCACTTTACGATTTATGAATAATAGAGAATGTGGAGCTCTCTAAGCTGCTGATACGTTATTAGGTATTCCTTTATATGGAACTGATCTAAACACGACTGTCAAATGGTTAGACGTGGATCACGAATACGATATAGAAAATTAAAAAATCGCAAAGAAATTGAAGCTCTCAATGCTGAATCTACAGATATATTTTATCCATCTTTAATAGATAATCATTATCCACATAGACCAAATGAACTAGAAAATATGTCTCTTTATGAATTTGCACAATGGTATAATATTTCAAAAATAAAAACGAAAAATGAGGACATTGAATATTATAAAATAAATAATGGTTATTATTTTAAACGACGACAGCGTGGATATCTTATTAATCATTATAGATATGTTAATACACAGCCAGAAAATTATTTCTTTTTGTTATTGCTTATGTTTCAACCACGGCGAAAATTAGAGGATCTTAGAAATGAATGCGACATTTATGCCGAATAGTTTCACAAAGTAAAATTGCATCTTGTAGAAGCATTGCAGTATCATGAAAGATTAAATGAATTGCAAAAAGCATTTGAAACTGCAAAAGAGTTAGTTCAGCAATGTTTAGATGATGATTTACAAAAACAGCAGCTTCCGGATAATCCTGAAAATCCGATAGGTGTTCAATATATACAGGCTGGTGAAGCAATGCAAGATTTTAAAGATTTTGGTAATAAAATGATTCGAGAAATTGATGTATCTAAAATGATAGCAAAATTAAATACGGATCAAAAACGAATATTCGATAGAGTTATTAACTGTAAATTCTGATGATAAATCAATATTAAGATTATATGTTAGCGGAGAAGATGGTACTGGAAAAAGTTTTTTAATTAAGACTATTAAATGCTGGATAAAACAAAATCTTAATAAAAATACTGCTGTAGCAGCACCTACTGGTATAGCAGCATTTAATATAGATGGTTTGACAGTTCATAGATTGCTTCAATTACCCTTTGAACATGGTCATATTCCTAAGTATAAACAATTATCTGATCATGTATTGAAAGTTTTACGAGCAGATCTTAAACATGTTATACTTTTTGTAATTGAAGTGTCAATGATATCTAACTTGATTTTAATGTATATACATCTTCGATTGTCTGAAATATTTGACACTAATGATGATGGTTGGTTTGGTCAAAAGCACATTCTTTTATTCGGAGACTTGCTTCAATTACCTCCTGTACATGAAAATCCTATTTTCATGCATTTATCCGATGAAAAAATTGCCAAACATCTTGGTTCTTTGAGTGCTGTTAATTTATGGACTACATTATTTGATTACGATGAATTGACAATCAATATGCGCCAACAAGAAGATGACTCTTACCGTGAGTTACTGTCTAGAATTCGTATTGGTTTATTGACAAAATCTGATAATAATTCTTGAAAATAGAAAAATATCTTTCAAAGGAGATTCTTTCGAATCCAGAATAAACGAATTATGTAATTTTATTGACAATCTGCCATCAGATACCGTTTTTTTACTGCCTACTTGTCGTATGTGTGATGTTCTCAATGATGCAATGTTAAATCGCATTGTTTCCAAAGAAATATTATTAATTGCTGAAGATACAATTGAATGTATTCCATATGTAAAAAAAAGTATTAAGAATATTGTCAAATAATGATAATGATAATAATTCTAGAACAGCCGGGCTTTCAAAACAAATAACAATTAAAATTGAATAAAAGTTATGATCCGGCGTAATATTAATGCTAGTTTGGGTCTTGTAAATGGTACAATTGCTACAGTGATTTCAATTGTACAAGATATATCTACTGATTATGTAGAAAAAATTAAATTTCTTTTATCATCAGGTTTAGAATATTTAATTGAAAGAGTAAGTGTTAAATTTGAAGTAATTGATAGAGCGTATGTTATCAGAAAACAATTTCCATTTTCTCTGAGTTATGGGATCACTATTCATAAAAGCCAAGGAGTTTGCAAAGTGCTGTTATGGATATTGGTAACTCTGTATTTAATTGTGGTCAAGTTTATGTTGCATTGTCGCAAGTAACATCTCAAAAGGGTTACATTTAATTAATTACGATCTTTCATTCGTAATAGCTAGTGAAGAAGCTATTATTGAGTATAATCGTTTAAAAGGGATACATAAATCCAAAGCAGAAAGAATTTCTATTTCAAAAGTGCGTTATCGCAAAGTAAAAGATGTTTTATGGGCATTACCAAAAATAATTACTTCTGTCCAAAAATCAGATGAAAAAGTTCGACAAAGTACTACTTGGGTCATACATGGTTTCCAAAATACAGACAAGATTTCATGCTATGCAAATGCGATATTGCAATGTTTATTGCATTTAAATGTCATTAGATAGCAATTAAATTAGACAGCATTTAATTGCGATATATCAGATGTTTTACGTATATTAATGCATCGATATGAAAATGGAATGCGTAATTTAAATACATATGTAATACGGCAATGTTTAGGAGAATATTTTACGAGCACTACAAAACGAAATGCATTTGATTTTCTTATAGCTCTTTGCGAAAAATATGATTGTATAAGAAATTTAATAGAACATCAAGTAACTTCTATTGCGCGCTGCAAAACTTGTGGTAATACAAAAACTACTATTAATAATAATTCGTTATTTCGATTCCTATTAATAATTTGAGAAACAAAAATTATTAAAAGTATAATCTTAATAATTTATTAAATGTTATATTTTCACATTGGTATCAATCACACAATGAATCATGTGAACATTGTACTGGACACGATTTTATATTAAAAAATAAAATAACGTTAACAAGAGAAACATTTGTTCTTCATTTAGTATTATTTTCATCACAAGATGATAAATTAATAAAAGCACAAAAGTTTAATTTATGTTCTGTTCCAACAATTAAAGTATTACTAGCTGGACAATTTTATAAGACGATGAATGCTATACTTTATCATGGTTCATGTGTTGATGAAGGTCATTATATAAGTATATGTAGAGAAGGAACATCTAAGATTTGGATCGAAACTGATGATGCGCAAATTAAGAAAAGGCAGTGGCCTAGAGGTGCTAAAAATGTTTATATATAATATATTATATTTATATATAATATTTTTACAAAAAATAGCTAATAAATAATATTGGATATTATGAAGACAGCTAATAAATAATATTGGATATTATAAAATAAAGAAATAGTTATATAAAAGAATTTTTATAAGAAATAGATTTTTGTAATATCAAACTTGTGATTAATACTTAATAATTGGATTTAATAATTCCTATATAAGATTATATAATTTCTAGATAAGAAATTTGAAGGATTTGGATTATCTATAATAATTGACAGGATTGAAGGAAATTAATAATTGAAGGATTGAAGGATTATCTATAATAAGCATAAAAAACTGTCGTATTTTGATGAAAAAAAAGAATGATATTCCTAAAAAAATTACCTTTAAAAAAAAAATAAAAAAGGCGCCAAGTACACGTGTTGTGTGAAAAAATATTATATTAAAATAAAAACATTTTAAATAAAAATATTTTTGTATAAAATAATTATTTAAATTTTCTACAAAAATAATGATATCAGAAAATTGCGCCAAAAGAATGAAAATTTATGCTATAAAATTTATTTCTTTTATTATTATTTAAGTAAAAACAATTTAATCAAATACTTTTGTATAAAATAGTTATTTAAATTTAAATTTCCTACTAATATAAGGATATTGAAAAATTATGACAACTGAATAAAAATTTATGTTGTAAAATATTTTTATTTTATTATTTCCAATATTAAGAAAAATTATATTTAATAAATCGCATTATAATTAAAGTAGTAGTATCACTAAAATAGAGTTATTTTGTAAATTACTAAATGCACAATATACATACATCTAAGATTTTGGGATATAATTATTGAAGGAAAATTTCTTATAAACGCTACATCGCTTAAGTCAAACTTACCAAAGCAAGGTATAAAAACTTGGCGTGCCTGGGCCGCATTAAAACGAGTACATTTTATAAATACATTATTTTGATTATTCTGATGTAATATATGTGAACGATAATACATGTAAGTAATATATAAATGTAAATGTATTTATAAATCAAAATTTTAATAGACTCGTAAATCATATTATTTTTGACACATGCTTCTTGTATAAAATTTAATAAAATTTTATATAAAATGTAAATAAATTAGATAAAAATTTTATATATATATTTTGAAACATTATACGCGAATAATGATATATATGTATGTAGATAATATATATAATTGAAATTTTAGTAGATTTGTATCTATGCTACTTGTATAAAATTCAATAAAATTCAATATAATATATAAATATTTAATATACTAATATTTTTATTTTATGATTGATGCAATTAATTTTCACATAATATGAGATGTTGCACAAATAAATTTGAGACAATATGTTTTAATGCGACCCGGGCACGCCAAGTTTTTACCTTGCTTTGGTGTAAGTTTGACTTAAGCGATGTAGCGTTTATAAGAAATTTTCCTTCAATAATTATATCCCAAAATCTTAGATGTATGTATATTGTGCATTTAGTAATTTACAAAATAACTCTATTTTAGTGATACTACTACTTTAATTATAATGCGATTTATTAAATATAATTTTTCTTAATATTGAAATAATAAAATAAAAATATTTTACAACATAAATTTTTATTCAGTTGTCATAATTTTTCAATATCCTTATATTAGTAGGAAATTTAAATTTAAGTAACTATTTTATACAAAAGTATTTGATTAAATTGTTTTTACTTAAATAATAATAAAAGAAATAAATTTTATAGCATAAATTTTATTCTTTGGCGCAATTTTCTGATATCATTATTTTTGTAGGAAATTAAATAATTATTTTATGTAAAAAATATTTTTATTTAAAATGTTTTTATTTTAATATAATATTTTTCACACAACGCGTATTCTGGCGCTTTACCTTTTAAAAGGTAATTTTATATAATATACCATGTGAGTTTATGAAACCGAGATCATTATTGAAGTAAAGTGGAAGCTGCGATTTGGATATTTTTTGTTATATACTGGCCGATTATGTAAAATCCATGATAGTCATCAATATTTAAGTTTTTACATTACCGTTATTATTTGTTTAGTTAAGATATTTTATTTATTAGAATATAACTATATTTTTTATGCTAAATTATTATTACAATATTACGTTGAGACATTTATTATTCTGTACGGTAAAGAAAATGCATCGCATAATACATATAATTTGTTACATCTTTGTGATGATGTAAAAAAAATCGGATCATTGCACTGAATTTTTGCAATGATCCGAATTTTTTTACATCATCACAAAGATGTAACAAATTATATGTATTATGCGATGCATTTTCTTTACCGTACAGAATAATAAATGTCTCAACGTAATATTGTAATAATAATTTAGCATAATTAAAATATAGTTATATTTTGTATAATTAAAATAAAATATCTTTTGAACTAAATAAAATAATAGCAGCTACGTGTAAAGTTATAAAATTTAAATATTGATGACTTATTATGGATTTTAATATAATCGGCCGAGTATATAACAAAAATATCCTAAATTCAGTAGCTTTCCACCTTTTACTTTCTAATAATGATCTCGGTTTTCTGCTTTCCATTCGAGAATTATATGCAATCAATTCTTAAAATGATTCATAAAAATGATAAGCCTTTGAAGCAAATCGTTTGTCGGATAAGCGAACAAAATAATTATATAAATCCTAATCTGAACATGAGACATCTTTCAAATAAACCACATCTTTTAAATACGCATTTTAATGGTCAGCTTATCAATTGTCATAACTATAATCAATTTAGTAAAGTTGTACATGAAAAATTTATATTAACATAAAAAACCTGATAATTATTATTGTTTAATGGATGAAAGTATTATAGTTATCTTAAATTTTGCTTCTAATAATGAAAACACTATTATAGTTGAAAATAAATACAAGACTCTTCAAGACTTGTATATCAAACCCCGCAAATCTTCAAAACTAAATATTCATAAGGTTTTCATAATCTGGGCAATTTACAGACTTAGAATTTAGACCAAGTTGCAAATAAATGTGTTAGATTAAAACACAAAAATTTATACGTTGTTTTTCCTCTATTACATGCAGAATCATAGATAAAATATATATACAAAATCATAGATAAACTACATATATAAAATATAATTTACGAGATTAAGAAATTAATATTGTATGAAATTAGTATTGTATAGAATTTCTTTACTTTAATTTTTTTTATTTGTGTCTTTTCTATTTTATTTAACAATTTTAACAAAATAAAATAATGAATATGAATTGTTATAAAAATAAAATAATAAACAAGAAACAAAAATATTTTGCTTTCATTATTAAAAGCATTTATGAATTTAAATAAATTTTCCTGTGCATAGTATACGTTTCTGTATTCTTTCTGTAGTATTTATTCTGTAGTACTATATCTTATTTCCCAGCTATTATTTAAAGTTTATATTTTTGAGAACTTTATTAATTTAACTTATTTATTAATCTGATCTAAATAATTTGTTATTTCAACATATATAATATTATTATTATAACTACATAGTTATCAATATACATAATTATATTTTGGAACAAATTACAAGTATAAAATTTTTTATAATAATTATATACAATAATATTTTCTTTAGTATTTTATATTTTTTAACTGTAATCTGCATTTATCGTCAGCTGTATTTTTATTATTTTAACCATAATTGCTTAATTATTTGCTTAAATCATTTTACTTGCTTTAATAATTCTCTGCGTTAGAAAAAAAATATAGCTTGTGTTATTAGGGTGTTTATTATTTATCTTATATAAAATACTCATATAATATTATATTTAAATGTCTTTTATCTTTATAATTTATGGATATATATTTACATATAATATTACAGATATTGGCCAATATTGGCCAATTATTATTAGCTTTTTATTTTTCTTTTTTGTCTTTTTGTTGATGCAAATGTCAATAATATTTTTAATAATTAATGACTTAACAATTTAGAAGAAAAAAAAATTGCGCTTTTGCTTTTATATTTATCTAGGAATGGAGAAACGAAAGTGGACGATAATTAAATTTTTGATAGATAACACTGTTGAAGCCATACCCTCTATTTAGATAGAAAACAACAAATGTTATTGGCCTCCATTTAAATATGAACAAATTATTGCAGCAATTTGGATAAATGTGGAACGAAATTCATGCTGACCATGTTACGACATTATTACATTTCGAAACAGCACGTATGGTTAGTAGTATTTTATGTTCAAAAATTTTTAAATAATATTATTTTTAGAATTGAAATAATATATATTATTATTGTTTATTATAATTTAAACATTAATTTTTATAATTTATAATTTTTATAATAATCTAAATAGTCATTAGATGACTACAATGTGGCAAGATTAAAAAACAGAAAAGCCGAATGCACATCCGATATAAATTCAAAAGTTGAGGCAAGCATAAAAAGAAAAAAGACAAAAAATCTTCTATATATGAATGACACCGACGATTGCAACAAATATAATTATTCCTCAACAAAACAAAAACAAATAAAAGGTTTGTTTCCATATAAATAAACATTATTTCTTGTTATTGTAAATATTAATTATATATAGATATATTCTATATAATTATTATATAGAATTGTAATGTTTTTGACAAAAAAGCTATTAATTTATATTTAAAATATTTTTTTCAGAGGACAAAGTGAAAAAAGGAAGAAGATAATAGACATATATTCTAGTGACGATTCTGAAGAATCTGATAGCATTCTTCCAAAACATTCGAAAATGACAGGTATGTAAACAAAAAAGCAATCAGTTTAAGTTCCATTCATTTAATTATTATTCAATTAAGACATACATGCTCTCCAATCTTTATTAGAATATATATCTGTTTTTTTTTCTTTTTTCACTATTTTGTCCTTTGAAAAAATATTTTAATATAAATATATAATATTGTTACGTCCGCCTTCTGTTTGTCCGTCTCTGCGTGTCGCCTGTGCTGGTGTGCTGTACCGTCTTCGGGAGATGATTCCTTGACATATCGCTAAGGGAGATGTTTATAACAACTGCTGACATTTGGATGTTTTAAGTCGCCATCTTAGTCTCGCGGCGGATTCGATTCGGCGCGGACGTTTCCGCGATTGATCCCGTTCTCTTTTTGTATTGAGTTCATCTGTTCTGTTTTGTGTATTCTGTGTTCTGTTCTTATATTAAAGATCCTTCTGTTATTTGATAATAAGTGTTATTATTTACGACGCGGAGCGAGTGTGCGGGTTGTGACGTGCGCGATTTAATAAAACTCGAAGCGACGCGCGGACATAACATTTTGTCAAATGGATTATAATTTTATACGGTTACATGTAATCAATTTATAATTGAAATAGTAACATTTTAAAACTTCATTTCTTTTTGAAAAAAAAATTTATTTTTTTTAATTTTATAAATTTCAAAATTTTTTGGTTTTTTATATTGAAGATTACTAAAAGTAGATGTTTTTTTTTGTATGTCTTTCTAAAACAAATCAAACGCTACGATGAACAAAAATCATATCTTTAATTGTAATTGTAAATATAATAATTATTTTATGTAGATATAATATTTATTTTATAAAAAAGTAGAGGGAAAGAAAGAGATAATGAGAAAGAGGAAAAAAATTAAAGATAAGGAGATAAAAATGGACGATTTGACTTGCAAGGAACGAAAGATGAAATGGAAGCTGGAAGACATAGCGAGGAGGGAAAGAGGGAAGGGAAAGAGAATATGAGTAAGCTATGAAAAAATACAAATAGAAGAGAAATGGTAAAGATGGAAAGAGGAAGAGGAGAAACTAAGAGATAATGAGTGGAACGTATGGAATGAACAGAGGAAAGACTAGGAGATGATAAGAAAGGGAAAGGAATAGAGAGAGAAAGGATTGAGTAGGAAGAGATATGGAAGGTAGGGTTTTGGAATGTAACAGGGATAACAAACAAATACAGAGATGAGAGGAAGGAATGGAATGATAACAGCAGAGACATGGATAAGAAAGGATGGGGAAGGAAAGGAAAATGAAGGACAGTGAAAGTAGAAGAGAGAAGAAATAGAGAAAGGAATAGAAAAGGGAAGAGCGAGGAGGGAGATGTTAATGGGAATTAAGAAGAACATAAAAAGAAAAACAAGGGGGAAAGAAGAGGAGAAGGGAAGAATGATATGCAATGTAAGAGGGAAGGAAAGGGGGAGGAGGTAAAGAGGAGATGGAGACAGATGAAAGAGGATGGAAAGAAATGGAGAGGAGAGATGAAGACAGAGAAAATAGATGGACAGAGGAGAGAAGAGAGAATGAAGACGAGAAATAAGGGAAATGAAAGAGGAATGGAGAAGGATAATGGATGGAGAGAAGGGGGAATAGATGACAGATGGAATGGAATAGAAAGATGGAGATAGAATGGGAAGAGATGGAGAAAGATTCAGATCACAATGGAAGGGAAAGAAAGGGAAGAAGGAAGACAAAGAAAGAGAAAAAGGAAGTGGAAGAAGAGAAAGAGTTAGGAAAAATTAGGAAGAATAGATGGTGGAGAGAAAGAAATACAGGAGGAAATAGAAGAAATAGGGAAAAGGATAAGGGAAACGATGAAAGGGTGCGAAGAAAAGAAAGGAATGAAATGGAAATAGAGAGAGAAGAAAGAAGAGAAGGAAGGAGATGGAGGAAGGAAGAGGAAAGAGGAAGGAAGAAGGAAAGAAGAGAAGAAGAGGCGAAGATAGGGATGGAAGAAGAAAGGAAAGAAGAAAGAGGATAAATGAGGAAATAAAATTGGAAGAATGGAAGGAATACTTTATGGAATTACTAGGGGGAGTAGAATGAAAGGTAATGAAAGGAAAAAAGGAGAGGAGAGACTGCGGGGAAGAGACGGAGTTAGAGTGGGGAGGAAGATTGAATCCACAGGATTGAGGAGATGGAAAGCATGAGACGAGATACCGAGAATGAGGCAAGTGGAGGAAAAATAAAATGGACATGTAAAGTGAGGGGAAGAATGAATGAAAGATTAGGATAGTAGAAGGAATGGACAGAAAGTATAGGAAGAGTAAGATGAGACAGAAATATAGGAGGAATAGAAGAAAGAGTAAGGTAGGATCAAAATGGATGGAGATGGACCAAATATATGCTGAACTATTTGATAAATAAACAGTTAGGAAAAAAGAGGAAAAATGGTAGCAGTATTCGTAGACCTAAGGGCGGTGTTTGACTCAGGTAGAGAGATCTTAATAGGAACGATGAGACAAAGGAAAGTAAGGGAAAGACTAGTATTCAGAGTAGAGGAAATGCTGAAGGAAACTAGGAACAGAGTTAAAGTAGGAGAACGACAAGGAGGAGAGTTCTGGGCAGCGAGAGAGATGAGACAGGGATGTCCACTAAGCCCAATGTTATTTAACATATTATTAACGGACTTGGAGGAAGAGATTGTGAAAGATGGATGGGGAAGAATGTATCTGGGGAAGAAGAAATATATATCTTAGCATACGCAGACGATATAGCTATGCTAGCAGAGGAGAACAGGATATGAGAACAATGCTAAGTAGATTGAAAGGATGTCTAGAGAAGAAGGGCTTAGAATTAAATGTAGAAAAAACAAAGGTAGTAAGGATCAGAAAGGGAGATAAAAAGATAAAAGTGGAGATGGAAGCGAAAAAAGCTAGAGGAAATAAAGGAATTTAAATACTTAGAATACACGCTAGAGAAATGGAAGACAGGAGGCACATATGAGGGAAAGAGGAAGAAGAGTGGCAATAGTGATGAGGAAGATATGGGGTATAGAAAAGAGATTATGGGGAAAGGACTGGGAAAGAAGGATATGGTTATACTTTGATATGGACGGTAATGGGATATGACGCGGAAATCTGGGGATGGAAAGATAGAAAAGCGATAGAAGAGATACATGAGAGTAGAATGGACAATGGTTTGGACTGAAATGCATATGGTGGAAGAATGAGAGAGAATGAGAGGAAGAACGGAAAGAAGGGCATGGAATTTTGAAAAAAGGTTAGAAAAAGAAAAGGAAGAGGAAATAGCAGGAGATGGTGGAAATGGAAAGGGGGGAATAATGGAATGGAATAGAAAAGGAATGGAGAAAGAAAGATTCAGGAAGGAAAGAATAGTAGTAGATAGGACAGAAGAATAAGAAAAAGCAAGAGGAAGAAAGGGAGAGGAAAATAAGGGATTTAAAGTATAATAGATGGTATAGTAAAGTGAGAGGAGAAGAAATTCCAGATTACCTAAAAAGAGACTAGACCAAAAAAAGGTGAAGAAGGATAATTAGATTCAGGCTGAGAAGAAATGAGGAGAATGGAAGAAGAAAAGAAGAAGGAAGATGGAGAATGGAAGGAATGAGGTAGAGAAGTGAGTGGAAGGAAGATGGAGGAGAGAAGAATGGATAAAAGAGTAGGAAGAAAGAAGAAGATGGAGGAAGGAAGAAGAGAAGAGGAATAGGACATGGAAGGAATGGAAAGAGGGGATGGAATGAAAGGAGATGGAATGAATGGAAAAGAAAGGGAAATAAAGAGATATACGCCGGAAGCGGAAGTCTAATTTATAGGATGAGGAGTAGAGATAAGTTAGATGTAAGATAATGATTAAGGCGAAAGGAAAGAGAGAGAGAGAGAGAGAGAGAGAGAGACCTTAAAAAAGAAGTTAGGAATATATAGGTTAAGAAATTAGGTGAAGGATTATGTAGTAGTGTGTAAGGAGAATTGTAACCTCATAGGGGATCAATAAAATTATTATCTATCTATCTACTTATTTTATAATATTAATTTTATAGAATTAATGAATGATAAGATGAACTTAAATCCACTAATGGGTAAGAATGGGTATGAATGGGTCGAAAGTTGAATAAACCTCGAGTACATCAACACATGATTCGCTAAATAATAATAACAGTAACGCTTATTATTTAAATAATGCTCCTCATTTATTCACTCGAGATGATAGTAGTATATATATTTTTTACAGAGATAAATTATTGTTGTTCGATGAATAGATGGAACATAATGTTTTAAAAATATTTTTTTTTAGATAATGCGAAATATTTTAAAGAAATCATTCGCCAACAAAGTTTTTTTAAAACTTAATTGTGGCAGATGGCGGATGATTTGAGGGAAGTAAAAGAGGTCATGACTGATAATCTGATCAAAAAAAACATAACGTCAACAAGCAGCAAGATGAAAAATTAATTTATTCTTCTTTTGATTTACTATTAAGAAGTTTAGCAAATATTAAAGGAGATGTGGAACAATTTTTAAGAATTCCAGAAAATTTTGAACGTTCGGTAATATATATACAAATTATAAATATATATATATATATATATATATATATATATATATATATATAATTCATTTTGTTTTCAATATTTTAATTATTCATTGAAAAAAAGTGATCTTTGCAAGTATATAAAGTGCTTCTGTTACAGCTGCAGATGTTGCATATTCTAATAATATTTATATAAAAGTGAAATTAGAAAAAGCAATACAAAAGTGGTTGAAGAGGACTAAAGAACGATGTGATGCGGAAAAAACGACTTGAAATGCTTGAAAATGGCATCGAATAATTCTTTACGTTGAGAACATATACGCATTTATTATTTTTTTAAATGTCTAACTTCTAAAGATTTATATTGTTTTATTTCTACAAAATACTGATTGTTTTTAGTTGAATTTAATGAGATTATTGATGTTCTTCTTTCGTATATAGTTTATTTTGAAATTATTATTTTTTATGTAATATAGATGTTCGAGATTGCAGCAATCTCGAACTCGCATGTGTTGCCGCGCGACCGCGTCATTGCCGCGCGCACGATGCGAGGCAGGTTTTCTGCGACCGAGCGAAAACGCGCGGCAACAACAAACATCGTCGCCCTTCTCGAAGGATCCAACATAAAATTGCGACAAACAAGTCACATAAAAACTGTCGGCGGAAGTGAGCAAATTTCTGGAACCTTCTAGATCCTTCGAGAAGGCGACGACTGTATAAAAGTAAGCCGACAACCGAGCTCGGCGCATTCCGCACAGAGTAATCGAGACGCGTACGCTGTTCAAGTGTTAATAGAAACTCGATCTCTTTTCAAGAAATAGTTGTGTATTTCAGTGCAGTGTGACTACCGGAGCAATTCCGAGACAGACGATTTATCGCTGTTCATCCGCCGCGTGCGAACTACGATTACAGGCGTGTGACACGCGTAATCTGTCGTGTACATAGTGTGCATCGTCCGAGACTTAATCGCATTGCGATACTCGCGGGTGCGTTGGTCCGTCGGCCGTCTTATTTTGCGCTTGTCTTTTTTATGGGAGCACGCTCGCTCGCACGCTCACTATAACTTTCTTGCACAATAGATTATAAAAACATGAAATTTAAAACACTATTCTAAGTGAGATTATGTGCAATATTACAATAATAATTAATATAAATAATTAGAAATATAAAAATTTTTATATTTCAAACCTTTTTTGTTAATAACTTTTTAATAAGCAACGAGCGACGATTAAATTAGAAAAAAATTACTCAGAATTATGTCCTTAACAACATATATCAAGATCATTGAAGTCGGCGCTAATATGCATATTTACTTAAAATTTTTGTGTTAACGCTGTTACTGTCTTTATACTCCATTTCCTCGAAAACTATTATTTGTACGGTGAAAATGTATAGAACCTAAAATGTTTTGCTCTGAGATCTAAAACTTTTGTCTAAAACATTTATGATTTTCCGTATTTACTGAAATATGCGTAAAAAACTATAATTTTTATGGGTTTTTCATGGTTTTCACTATGAAAATCAAATAGTCGCCAATTTTCACTATGATATTCGTAATCAGCGCATCAAAATACGAATGCTGAGTTTCAAAAAAATCGGGGGTGAGTATAAAATGTAAATAAATTAAATAAAAATTTTCTTTCAAATTATTCATTCTGTAAGATCTTTGCAATTCAAAAGAATCCCAATCGCACTAAATATTAATTATACATTAATAGCATATACAGGATATCCCATTTTAAAAAACGCACTTCTATAATTCTTCAACAAAGCATTTTCGGCAAAAATGTTTCAGATCAAAATTGTATGGTTTCGAGGGAGACATAAGGTGGTGTTATTAATTTGATATTGAATAGTTACTTGAAGGTCACGTGAAGGTCACCTTCAATTTTTTAAGTGAAACCGCTTACTTTTTATTGCATATTCTTGTAGCTTATCTCGAGAGTTTTCCAAAAACTATTATAAAGCTATTTTTCATAAAGTACTTTTCAGGTTATGAGGCTTGAAAGTTACAGTATCCATATTAGTATTACCCAAGATGTACCACGTGGAGGTTGTCTGATCGGATTTACACCTCTTTTGTGTTCGAAGAAAGATCGGAGGATGATCCAGCCAGTCAAAGCAAAATTGGTCGGTGATTCAATTTGGAGAGATATTATGACTCCCATGGATTATCGTTCTACACTGAGGTAACTACATTAGTTATTTAATGACCCCCTATTTCGACAGCGGGAATGGCAAGACAAATTTTGCTTTCAGATATGTTATTAACTTCTTCGTTACAACAAAATAATTTCGTTACAAAATAAACAATTGGGCAACCTTCACGTGGTAATGGTAATGCCGGCGATACTGTAATTTTCAAATCTCTAATTCGGAAAGTGAAAAATAGCTTTATAATATGTTTTTGGAAAGATCTCGAGATAAGCTACAAGAATATTTAATAAAAAGTAGACTACTCTATTTAAAAAATTGAAGATGATCTTCACGTGACTAGCAACTATTCAAGCAACTATTCAAGGACAAATTAATGACACCATCTTATGTTACCCTCGAAACATATAACTTTTCTCTGACATTTTTACTGAAAATGCTTCATTGAAAAATTATCGGGATACGTTTTTCAAAATGAGATATCCTATATATTGCAGCATATACACATTAAATATTATATGTGAATGATAATTATATATATGTAGATAATATATATAATTGAAATTTTAGATTTGTAGATTTGTATATATGCTATAATATTTGTATAAAACTCAATAAAATTTAATATAATATATAAATATTTAATATAATAATATTTTTATTTATTATATGATTGATGCAACTAATTTTCATAATATGATATGTTGTACAAATAAATTTGAAACAATTTGCTTTAATGCGAGGCAAGCATGCTAAGTTTTTATACCTTGCTTTGTGAGTTTGTTTTATATGCTTTAGAGTTTATGATAAATTTTCAACAATTATATCCCAAAGCCTTAGATATATCTATTGTGCGTTTAAGATATAATATTTATAAATTTATATTATTTATAAAATAACTTTTATTTTAACTATACTACTTTAATTATAATGCGATTTATTAAATATAATTTTTCTTAATATTGGAAATAATAAAATAAAAATATTTTACAACATAAATTTTTATTCAGCAAAATTTTTCAATATCATTATTTTTGTAAGAAATTTAAATTTAAATAACTATTTTATACAAAAGTATTTGATTAAATTGTTTTTATTTAAATAATAATAATAAAATTTTATAGCATAAATTTTTATGCTTTTGCCGCAATTTTCTGATATCATTATTTTTGTAGAAAATTTAAATAATTATTTTATACAAAAATATTTTTATTTAAAATGTTTTTATTTAAATATAATATTTTTCACAAAGCGCGTGTTCTTGGCGCCTTTTCTTACCTTTTTTTAAAAAAGTAATTTTTTTAGGAATATCATTCTTTTCTTTTCATCAAAATATCACAGTTCTTTTTGCTTTTTATAGATATTCAGATTTTTCAACTTTCTTATTTACTCTTAATCTAAAAATAACGGATAATTACAAATTAGTGTATTAGAAATATACATTATTATTTACAATCTATTTATAACTTTTATATATTTATAACTTTTTATAAATAAATAAATATTGTTATTCATGTAGTTTTATTAAATATACAAATAAGGCAGAAAAATGTGAGTTCTATAATTCTATTTTGAATCATAAGGGTATATTTTTTACAGTTCACGAATAATCAGATCGTGAAACATTATTCATGAAATTGCTGATACATTACGAGACATTCTTTTATGTGGAACTGATAGAAATACAATTATTAAATGCAATTATTAAGTATTAATCACAAGTTTGATATTACAAAAATCTATTTCTAATAAAAATTCTTTTATATAACTATTTCTTTAATTCATAATATTCTATATATATTATTTATTATATATTTTTTATAAAAATATTATATAAATACTTTAGCATTTCTAGGTCACTGCTTTTTTTTAATTTGTGCATCATCAGCTTCGATCCAAATATTAGATGTTCCTTCTTTACATATAAAGGGTATCTCTAAAATCCAATCCCACTTGGATCTTGGAAACGGTTTTAAATATGAAAAAATGTTTCAAACAAAAGTTGTAGGATATTGAGGGGGATACTAAGATTAATCCATTATAAAAATTATGGACTTGACCTTGAGTGACCTCCACGCGGTACACCTTAGGTAATGCGAATGCCAGCACTATGTCAACTTTGAAGCTTCATCTTGGGAATGACTTGGGCAAAAAACAAAATGTTTTGAAAACGTCTCGACGAGGGCTACAAGAATAAGCAATAAAAAAATAGGAGATTCCATTTAATAAAACACCTATGAGCATCATCTAATCTTCAATAAGTAACTCAAGATCAAGTCCATAATTTTTATCATGTGTCCCTTTCAATATCCTACAACTTTTGTCTGAAATATATTTAATTTAATTTTCCATATTTAAAGCCGTTTCCAGGGGTGGGGTCAGACTTTAGAGATACCCTGTACTTATATAATGACCTTCATCAATATATACAACCATGATAAAATATAGCATTGAGCGTCTTATAAAATTGTCCAGCTAGTAATATTTTAGTTGTTGGAACACATCATAAATTAAATTTTTGTGCTTTTATTACTTTATCTTCCTGTGATGAAAATAGTACTAAATGAAGAACAATTATCTTTCTTGTTAATATTTTTCAATATAAAATCTTTTCCAGTGCAATATTTACATGATTCACTGTGCGATTGATATCAATATGAAAATATAACATAAAATAAATTATTAAGATTATAACTTTTGTTCTTCAAATTATTAATAGGAATCGAAATAATATTATTATTAACAGTAGTTTTTGTATTACCACAAGTTTTGCAGCGCCGAATAAATCGTCTCATAATTTTCAAACCTGATTGGTGACAATGTTGTTAATGAGACTTGCATAAGAAATATTTCTTTATATAACACAATTATAATTGCTTTGCACTACACTCGTTCATGTATACTGGAATCCTTAAAAATACAATCTGGCTACTTATTAATTTTGGAAAAACAGTGTATACATGAACGAGAGTAATTTCTTATGCAAGTTATTAATAATTGTCACCAATCAAGTTTGAAAATTATGACAATTTATTTCATATAGAATAAAAATTGCCTATACCAAAAGCCGAATAATCAAATCAATATATAATAGCAAAACAATGGCCATGCATTCTATAATTAAATAACGTATATACCGTAAATAAAGGTATAACGAAGTATATTATACAGGGTGTGTCAAAAGTCTGGATACACTCAAATATTTCGTAAACGTTATATTTTAGAGAAAAATATTTCAGACAAAAGTTGTAAGACTTAAAAAGACGCATTTAATGACAGTATTAATTTGACTATGGGTGGCATTGCCAAAGTCAGGTCAAAGTTAATTTAAAATTTTTAAATAGAAATCCTCATTTTTTATTTCATATTCTTGTAGCTTCTCAAGAGCTTTTCAAAACACTATAATAAAGTATTTTTTCATTAAGTATTTTTTGTTATTTTAATCTTAATTTAACATATTTTAGTATAAAATATAAAATATCTCGTAAATTATTTAAGTTTTGACAATTGTATCGTAATACTTTTATGTACAAATTAATAAGATGAATCAAATGGGTTACAGAAAATGATTGTTTTTATAAAAAAGTATGCAATTATTTGCTGTGTATTACTTTATAACAATTATTTATTTTTTCTTTATACTATTTGATTCATCTTATTATTCTGTACATAAAAGTATTACATAAAAGTATTACGATACAATTATCGAAAACTAAATAATTTATGAGATATTTTATATTTTATACTAAAATATGTTAAATTAAGATTAAAATAACTCAAAAAATATTTAATGAAAATATACTTTATAATAGTGTTTTGCAAAACTCTCGATATAAACTACAAGAATATAAAATAAAAAATGGGGAATTTTCATTTAAAAATTTTAAGTTGATCTTCACCTGACTTTGGCAATGCTACGTATGTCAAATTAATACTCTCATTAAATGCGTCGTTTTAAGCCTTACAACTTTTGTTTGAAATATTTTTCTTTAAAATGCAACGTTTACGAGATATTTGAGTGTATCCAGACTTTTGACACACCCTGTAGAAAGAGTAAAATAAATTATTTTGCATAAAAATTCAATATGTGAATTATATATAATATATGCCGAAAATTGAAAACACTAGTATTGAGAGTGATCCAAATATTACCTCATGATATTGTTTTGTAAACCCATTGGTGCCTCGGTAGTTATCTTGACACTGTCTTGCAAAATGGTAACAGGGAACTTATCTGACGGATAACTGGTTAACCATAAACGAAAGCTTGCTAGAGTATTTGTGTGATCAAAGCTCTCACAGATTTTCTCTAAGTTGGGCATCCATGAAGCCGCTAAATGACAATTTTGCAAACAAATCCAGGAACCTTCTGTTTGAGCTCGTTCAATCATTTTTTGTGCTATAGGTCCTTGACCTTGACCCATTGAAATCGATTCAAAACGCTCCAAATAATTCATGCTCTCTGCAAATTTCATTAATTCGCCCATAGGATCGGATCCAGCGGACAGAAGAAATATAAGAGGTATCAAGCAACTTGAATCGGCGTATGCTTTCGAAATATTAAAAGGAGGAGCTATCACAAAGGACAGACCCATTCCATTTTCCACGAATCGTTGTACCTATTAAATAAATTAAGTTAAATTAGAACAATTTAATAATAATTTAATAATAATTTTTAACTACTGTATTTTTCTGAAGGAAAAGTTTCGAAATATAGATTTTGCAAATTAAAAATATTATTATATAAATAATATTATCATATAAAAAACTTTATATAATGTTCAAGCAAAGCAGTAAAAATTAGATTAGATTAAAATATTTTAAATAAAAATTAAACAAAATTAAACTTTTTGTTTGATTGAATAATTGCGCAGTGGAAGTCACTGATGATATTGAAAGTTTCGAGATTCGAAAGAATGAATAAGATGATTAGAGAAAAAAAATAAGGTTTTCCGAACTTTATTATATAATAATGATATCGTATTATAATATAACGATATTATAGTATAACGATATCGAGATGATTATTGGCTTTGATAGATATACAGTACAAAGATTTCAAAATCGTGATAGCTAAAGATTTGAGAATAGGGACATCTTTTAATATGTTCTATATAAGTAAAAACGTATATGCAAATTTATACGATATAGACATATAGGACAGACCGGTCTTTGCTGAGAGGCAGTGCGGAAAAACATATGAAAGACGGACATTCAGGCACTCTTCTTTTTGGCACGTAGTGGAGATTGGTAAAGGAACATGAAGACAAAGTGAGTAAGTATCTTTTTTGTTGAGATGTAATTATTTTATTCTTTTATGTTGGTCATGTATCAAGTTCAAAATGTGAATTACTCTTAAGTATCATGATACTCTTAGACCATAATCTATACTCTACTGAGTACGTATATAGTTATTTTTTTTGTCTATGCTCGTAAGTATTGTAAGAAATACGTGCTAGTCTCTTTTGTTAAAACGTTATTGCTTTTTATTTGAGAGATGTATGATTGCTTTTAATTATGACTGCTGCTGAAAGACAGACACTGTGAAGAAATAGATTCATACAAATGTAATTGGAAGGATATCATAACTTACAATAATAATTTTGATTGTTTCATTACGTGATATTTAGATTAAACATCTAGCCAATAGCATATATATATATATATATATATATATATATATATATATATATATACAAGCATGAAGATTTATTATTTATATAGAACACCAAATCTATAAAAAAAACTACAATATCTTTCATATACTCTATCCGCTTTTATCCCTGCTATAACTCTTACACAAGCAAGGACAGAAATAACATTTTGGGTATTGCTGTCCTTTTGGGTATGCTGTCTCTTATATCAGCGGCTAGATTATTCAATATATCTATGATATATGAAATATGTCTCAAAAATAATGAAAATTAAATTTTTATACTCGAGACATTGTAATAGATATAAAACGGTGAAAGAATTAGTGTTGAAGGGACTGCAAGTATACATGCAGATCCAAACTAGTTAGTTCTGTGTCCTCATAAAATCGAAATCATTTGTTATATTATCTAAAATTACATACAAATAATTTTTCACGAGAAAAATTGCAAACCAGAGCAATGATACGCGATACATTTAGACTGAAAAAAGTGCATCAGAAACATTTGAATGTTCAGAATAACATAGAAAAATTATTTTATTGTCAGCACAAGTGTACAAATAACACAAGATTCTTTTTTAACATTGTTCCTAAGAATGATAAAACCGCTGGAAAAGTTTCCAAATGCGTTCTCGAGCAGCATATTTTGGGAAAAAAATAATATTATATTGCACATTTCAATAAAATTATTTTTTTTATTTTTGAAACATACTTATATGTGCGACAAACGATGTATTGTAAATTAGAAAAACTGGCGCGAATATATGTGCTGTCAAAGTTTATATATGTACAGCGTATAGCATCAAAAATGGAACATCGTCTTTTATCTTTTAAATTAAAAAAAATAACAAATATGTATCAAATTAAATAATTCAAATTGAACTCTATTGTGAGAATAATAGCTATATACCAAAGCTATCTATATTAATGAACGGAGAAATATGCATAATATTTTTTAACAATGTGGATATTTCATCATAATAAAAGTTGTAGTGTTATTTAAAATGAATACTAATGTATGATTTAATATAAATATTTTATATATTATATAAGTTTTATCTGCTTAAAATATTAACATTTACCTTCTCATTGTCAACCATGTGATATGATAAACTTTCGACATTAATAATTGTCGCTTAATTTACTGTTATCTGTGATCATAATGAATAACAATCCTTACAAATTGACATTAAAGCGCAAAAATAAAAAAATAATAAAAAATAATAATACAAAGAAATGTTCCATGAAAATACAAAACAATATGTAAAACTATTATAACTAATATAGTTTATATAAAATAACTTTATTAAATTATATATATTATTATATCTATAATAATGCTAATCAAATTATTATATACTCATTATATTTTGAATTTAGAAATGCCAAATTTTTTTTAAATAAAAAGATAAAACTGCCTAAAAGGTAACATATCATTGATGTTATTAATATTTAAATATAGGGAAGATTTTTTTAAGTAATACCCCGCAAGAAAGAAATGGGGAACGACATTGGTTTAGAATATATAACAAATTGAAGTTTGACATTAAAATTTGTGTATGTTGTAATAATCTGTTATTTTTTTGAGTGAAAAGGCTGTTTTCAACATATACCCTGTCTTCACCAGAGCGGAGTTCCTCTGCACTCAAAACAATTCTATCTTAACCCAAACCAATTTTCAGTTTTAAAAATAAAATTGGATTGGATTAGATTAAAATTTTTTAGAAGCACGAATATGGAGTACCTCTCTTGCCTATGTATTCATATTAATTCCAATATCATAGACATTATTTATTGACATTAAAATTTATTTTAATGTGAATAAATAATATTTTTCAAGACAAAACTCAGAAATTTATATAGTTGCATATTAGAAGCTGTTAATAAATTGTGAAAAATGGGTGAATAGATTATTGATCAAATATCCGTGTATCTATCTCGTAAACGTAAATAAAATTTTTTTTCATATTTATTGTACAACAGATACAACGTGCAAAAATTTTACTTTTCTTAATGTTACTTTATAATAACCGAGAAGAAATATTAAATCCATAAAACTTCAATTTTTATTAATTTTAATCTATAGTTATAATTTCTAAACCAATGATGTTACTTCCGATTTCTTTTTTTGCGGGGCATCTCTCAGAAGAATCTCCTACAAATACATATTTAAGTGGCAATAAAATGGGTGATGTGTTATCTTTTATGCAATTTTATCAATAAAATAATTTTTTATACTGTAAATATGTATAAAAGATGACATTTCGATTTAATCACCACTTAAATATGTTGTAGGGAGAATGTTCT
Source organism: Cataglyphis hispanica (assembly GCF_021464435.1). Taxonomy (NCBI): domain Eukaryota; kingdom Metazoa; phylum Arthropoda; class Insecta; order Hymenoptera; family Formicidae; genus Cataglyphis; species Cataglyphis hispanica. The sequence goes on along the minus strand of NC_065977.1, from coordinate 3,630,369 downwards.
AAGTAAAGCAAGAAGCAAATGGTGATCAGCATTGGTTTAGGATATAATAAATTAAAGTTTTACAATTTTATAATGCTTTTCTTTCTATATTATAAACTTATAACTTAGGAACAGTTGTGTTTATATACATGGTAATAGTCTGTTTATGACTTTCTAAGATATTTTATTATCAACAATCAGATTTACCGCATAGATGCCGGTTTTGCGTTTTGTGGCTGCTTAAGGTGGAGGAAATACACACCAAGCGTGAACCATGTAATGCGCAAAGCGTTCTGCACATTACATGTACACGGTTCACGCTTGTATATGTATCCTCTCCATACACGTTGGCAGCGGATACAAAACGCAAAACTGACATCTCTGATTCACTGATGCGAGGTCCATCTTACAATTGTTGTTTGGATGGGAAAATGTCTGCACAGACGTAATGGGTTCTGCTTGCACCTATAGAGGAGCTCCACATCTGGAAAATATAATCTAACCCAAATCAAATTTTAGTTTTAAATCAGAAATAGCAGGAAATCCATTCTTAAAAATTTAAAAACAGACACTTTTTTCACATCTGATCTACGCAAATACAATATAAACATATTTTGTTTTTCCATATTTTATAATAAAAAAGCAATAAAATTGTGTAACTTCAGTTTGTTATATTTCCTAAACCAATATTGACCATCACTTGATTTTTGCGGGTAATTACTTAAAACATTCTTCCTACGATGTTTAAGTAGCGATTAAGAGACACTATGCTTCATAGGATGGTTCTAATTTTATATGTGTACTAAAGCGATTTGTAGTGTTTCATCAAAATAACTTTTTATTTAAAAGTGGCATGCAAAAATTCTCAGTGTATCATTCTCGCTTCCGACTTCACGATTCCAATATGGCCGCGGCAACTACTCAGGAGCCTTAAAAAGGGCGCAGAGCGTTATCTGATTTATCTGGCTGATAGAGATTGGGCAGCAACCATCTGGCTGACGACGGTTAAATAATGATGGAGCAACTCGTTAGGTTCGATGTGAAAAAGAATGTAAGAATGTAAGAATAAATTTCTTCAATATAAAACAGAATTTAATATATGTTTGATATTAGATGTAAAAAGAAAGAAACCTATAAATTTAAAAACATGTAAATGTAAAAAAGTATATAAATAAATATATTTTAAGTATTTAATAAAAAAAAACAAAGCTGAAACGCTCTTCATTATGTGTAAGTATAAAAGATACATATATTTTGATATATTCTGACCATAAAAATAGAGAATAATAGTAGGAATACTAGGCCGCTTCTAACTCAGGTCCTCTGAGGGAAGTGCGGGGCGAGGGGAAGTTGTGCGGGGAACTTGATGGTGCGGGGGTCTGACGTCACGCGGGCAGGGGATGGGGAGCGGACATATTTATGACCGGTATTACATATTATGACCGGTGCGTATATACAAAGACGAGCGCCACTGATCCGATCACAGGTACTGACAAGATAAAACCCTTAACAAAACATCCCCTTTTTGGAAAGAATCGTTGAGCGCCGATGTCCGGCCGCTATAATTTATAAATAATATAAAATAAAATAGAACAATCGCGGTTCTTTTCATTTCTTTTCTATGAAAAGCCGTTCAGGAAGATCGATGATGAAACAACGTCGGTCTCTTTGAGATGATAAAAATAAGATATCCCTTACCGAAATTTTTCGGTGGAAAAAAAACTAAAAGATACCGACCAGATACCGACAAGATAAAACTTCTAATAAAATACCCTGTAAATCAACACAACTGCATCCGCAGCAATAAAAATAATGATATAATTTTCTCTAACATTCACGTGCAAAGAAACCCTTGAACCGATATTGAATTCACCAATCGACGATCACTACGAGTAAAATAAGAAAAGTAGGAGAAACACCCCGCCTAATGAAGACACTAGCATAATTTTTAATTCGTCAAAGTTGGAAGATCTCTACTTCTGCGCAAATCTAATTCGTAAATCTAGAACCTCCCACACAATTTTTGTTTTCTGGACACACTCTTCAAAAAGCGATAAATAATAACAAAGGAAGGGGTGTCAAATCATAGTAGTATACGATTTGAAAGTGTATACATCTATTAGAAAAATATAGTGGATACTGTATTGTGTGCCAAGTGTTCAGTATAGAAGAAGATTTTGTGATAATCTTTGGTGATAATCTAGAAAAATGAAACAAATAAACAATAATAATTTTGAAGCTATATTAGACGAGTCTGATGAAGATCACGCATTGTCGGACGACAGTAATTATATAAGTGATCAAAGTGAGGACCTTACGGAAATAGTCGACAGAGTAGTGTCTCATTCGGAAATCATTGCGCTAAATCGACGTACAAAGTGTTGCACCATCTACCTCTATCTGAACTCGGAATGTTATCCGTACGACGATATGAATTTGGATTTCGATAAAAACAGATGGTCGATTTTATACGACACGTATCAGCGTTTCTGTAAAAATTATTATGGATACGAGTATCTCGAGCCGAGTCTCACCGTCACGCAGTTTTTACGCAACGGTCCGTTCATGATTATCGATTGCTCTCGACAAAACGAATCGGTCAAGAACGCAACCGTGGATGTGAAATTGGAATTCGAGTGTAAGGAGAACGTGCCGATGAATACCACTGCATACTGTCTCATCATACATGATCGCGTGATTCAATACAACCCGTTGACCAACGTTGTGCGCAAAATCACCTAAGTGTGGGGGCATAAGATGATATAAAACTTATAATGCATTAGAATCAATCGCAGTTTTCTTCTCGGCGTGCTGATATGAAAAACATTATGTCCGTACCAACGTTCGTGGACTTGCAAGGATTCCTCGTCGGGATGAAATTTGTCGTAAAGGAGGTGGCGGTGCTGAGAAAGGGGACCATTCTGGCTCATTATATCCTATGCCATGAAATCTCACAAGATCCGACAAGTCATGTGCTTCCTGGCTGATTGCGAATCACCATGGATTACGATGGGAAGACGGAAACGTGTCGTACAACATGGCTAAATGTTTGATTACATCGGCCGTGCTTGGCACAGAAGAGGATGACGAGACGCCAACTCTCGTATACGTCAAGGGATGTCAGAAACGCGAATGGCTAGTGGATTTGCTTGAGAATTATGCGAGAGAAAACCTGATTATCAAGACTTTGGATGCTGATTATGAAGATATTGAATCTTTAAATAATCTAGATGTTAATAATACTATAAGATGTGGAAAACATGTTAAGAATTGCGCATTACAGAATGTATTAAAAATATTTAATTGGTGGTCGCAACGTCAAAAAGATTGCGATATTTTTAAAAATAAAAATAAAAATAAAAATATGTAAACATTTATATGTTTTATCTCTTCTTTTCCCCACTCTTTTCCTCACGAGTCGTTTCTAAAAATTATTTTCAATTGGCTGTCTCTCCCTTCTTTTCATTTTCTGAGTTTTCAATTGGCTGTCTCTCCCTTCTCATAAATTTCAAAGCTTTAACCCCCCAACACATCATACTTTAAAAAAAAATAAACGTATACTCGGCTTTATATGATCAGTGTCACGTCTACTTTTCATAACCGAGAAGCAAAATGTACTCCGCTGAAAAAGGCAACAGTAGTGGTAAACGCTCCGCTGAAGGAAACAGCAATAGTGTTAAACGCATGAATTATTATGTTCCTCGAGATGAAATTAAGTCGTACAAGAAACCGCTTGGTTCGTAAGTATCACAAAATGTTTCACATATTTTTATATATGTTTTTTTCCATACTTTTCCATATTTAATTGTATTCTTTTTTCAGACATGATAAACCTCGGTGTAAACCACGAATTTTGGTACGCAGATTTGCGTTGACGCGCACGGCGTATAAATACTTGGACATTGGAATCAGCGTGGGACCTGAGTCCTTTGTGGAATTACATCTTGGCGATATCCGAGGAAATCACATAATACTGCCTCATGAAACGTGGGAAATATTCATCAAAAGACGTGTCGATATTGAGCGATTCCTGCAGTCGAATACACCTTCTTCGCTAAGAATTGAATATCTAGTAATGGAACATGTTAAAATACATGATACAAGTGTTGTTAAACTTACAGTAGACGATTCTTGCTTATACATGAAACCAGCAACTATATTATTTTTATTTGAACTTGAACATTGCGTAAATCACGAATATTTAAAATTGTATGAGAATATAGAAGACGTAAATGCGAGCTTTGATCAATTTGTTCGGTGTTTGCAAAGTAATATGCCTAGTGCCATGAGAGAAGATGCAGTCAAAATTTTGCGCGACGTTTGTGATAAAACATCTATTATAGATTGCGAATTAGTAGCTTATGCTGTGGATGAACTTTTGTGTGAAACCTTGAAACGAGGTGATGTATGGTAATATAAATAAATAAATGTGCTAAAAGAAAATGAAAAAAAAAAATGATTATCTATTTCTTTCGCTTCCCTTCCTTACATGTAAGATAGATATGTGATAAGATAGGTAACTGTGGCGCGATCGGTGAACGAAGAATAGCGCGATGTGTTTGCGTGGACGTAAGAGAGAGATAGCATGCATAGTGGGATAGGGATAGGGATAGGGCATCTATAATGTGTAGGAAAAGAATAGACGTTTACGTGGACGAGAAGGATAGAGCTAATAAGATTCTCAATATGTGAGAGAAGGACAGCGTGAAGCGTTCGTAATGCAGTGCGATAGAGAGGGATAGCGCGAGGCGTTCGTAAAGCGATGCGTTAGAGAGAGAGAGAGAGATAGCGTTCACGTGGGAGAAAGATAGCGCGTTCGTAAGATGGTGCGAGGGATAGCGCTAATGGTTGCATGCACGTGAAAAATTGTATTAGTATTAAAAAGTATTAATTATTTCTACATCTCTTTCTTTCTTTTTCTCGTCTTTTGTTCATACCTGCGCCGATAGACGGTTCTTCCTAGAAAAAATTCTCAACATTCAGACCGCACGTGCAATATATGCTATTTGTTTATAATGTTTATAAAGCAGCCGGACATCGGCGTTTGCCTTTGTATATATGCACCGGTTTAAACATGTCCCACTCCCACGATACCACTCAAAAAATTCCATTCACATCGAACATGCAATAGATGCTATTTGCTAATAAGTTTGCTAATAAATTTGATAATAAATATAGTAGCCGGACATCAGCGCTCAACGACTCTTTTCAAAAAGGGGGTGTTTTATTAGAAGTTTTATCTTGTCGGTATCTTATCGGTTTTCTTTTAGTTTTTTTTTCCACCGAAAAATTTCGGTAAGGGATATCTTATTTTTATCATCTCAAAGAGACGACGTTGACGAGACCGACGTTGTTTCATCACCGATCTTCCTGAACGGCTTTTCATAGAAAAGAAATGAAAAGAACCGCGATTGTTCTATTTTATTTTATATTATTTATAAATTATAGCGGCCGGACATCGGCGCTCAACGATTCTTTCCAGAAAGGGGGTGTTTTGTTAAGGGTTTTATCTTGTCAGTACCTGTGATCGGATCAGCGGCGCTCGTCTTTGTATATACGCACTGGTCATAATATGTAATACCGGTCATAAATATGTCCGCTCCCCAACCCGTGCCCGCGTGACGTCAGACCCCCGCACCATCAAGTTCCCCGCACAACTTCCCCTCGCCCCGCACTTCCCTCAGAGGACCTGAGTTAGAACCGGCCTAGTATTCCTACTAATAATATAATATCCAAAAAGCTGATTTCAACATATCTTTGAAGCAAGAAAAAGAAAAAGGGAATGAAGCGGAGGAAGGAGAGAGAAATAATTATAACAATTCAATGTGTACATATGTATTGATGAAGTAAATTCTAATAAAAAATAACATAAAACAATTTTAATATTTTCTAATATAATCATCTAATATAATCTTAATATAATCTAAAATTTTTAATAGACTTATTTGAGATAGCTTAGTTTCATATTATATATGATAAATATTTTTTTTTTTTTATTTTAAATGTTTTATGAACAAAGACTATCGCACGCAATACAGTCGATACGGTCAGTACGTATATGTATACAAACTATATTGGCGAGTTATCATAAGTAGCGAGTACGGTTAGCACCTTCTTGTGTTAAAAATGGAAAACATCAATTTTCTGAGAAATAAAGATTTTTTAAATGTAAATTTTGTGTTTTGTAAAATTCAGTCAAATGTAAAATTTGAATTTTGCTGTAATGTCTTTGTTTGTGTACTCTGCTAGAGAGAATGGCCACGGATCGGATGAAAATTCGTCCGGTTCTCCGCCTGCAGACTGCTTGGAAAACCAACACCACATCGCCATATTGCTCGTGCAGCTTGTCAGTGACGTCTTGCAACGAGTGATAGGGCACCCCGATCATTTAACATATCGATATAATTATTTATTTAAAAAAACCGTTTAGTTTAGTGATAACAAATGTTAATATTTTTCTACCAAAAAAATATTTACGAAGTTTCATACAGTGCAATGGAAGCAGAATTAAATACTGAACTGCCACTAATGTCGTCTCCTATAAAAAAAAATAAACGAGGCCAGGTAAACAATGATAAATATAAATTAACATATTTGTAATATACCGGAGACTATAGTTTTAAAGTTCCTTTTAGTATGAGTTCACTACGAAAAAGATATATTGAACTTTAATAAATTGTTTAAATATTTACGAATAAGGTTATATTAATTTGACGTTTCTCATTATTTACTTCTATAAAATAAAATTTATAATTTAGAATTTAGAATTTACGTATCAGATAAATATTTACTTATAACTTGTTTTTCTTGTATTGTTAAAATTTCAATTTTATAATTTTATTAATTTTAATTTTATAATTTTATTTTTATATATTTTTTATTTATTTATTTATTTTATTTATTAAGTTGACAAAGATCTTCCACATTATAATAATATATATTTATAATGTATATTTTTCATTTATAGTTGATCCATAGCAATCAGAAGCTCATCATTATCAATTTACAAAAAATTAAAAAAAAATAATCCAAAAATTTTAAATAAAGATGCTGTTGTTCAACTGACAGAACAAACAGGCATTGGTGTTAACAATATTAAAAATATATTGTTGGAATATAAGAACACATGTGCGTATTCTCCAAATAAAAGGAACGTCGCTTATCCTTTAAAGAAAAAAATCGATGAATTTGATAAAAATGCCATTCGAAGAAAAGTGCACGAATTTTACTTTAATAGAAAATAATCAACATTGAACAAAATTTTACAAGCTGTAAAGGTTGACGAAGATCTTCCAAATTTCAAACTATCAACTTTTCATTCATTATTAAAAAAACTAAATTTTACATATATCACCCGACATCGCAATAGCATCCTAACAGAGAGAGAAGATTTGATTGCTTGGCGGAAAAACTATCTGAGAACTAAAGAAATACCGAGAAGAAAGCCAACAAATTTATTATCTGGATGAGACTTGGATTAACGCCGGTGACGTCAGAAATAAAGTTTGGATGAATAAAACTGTTAAATCCAAGAAAGACGCGTTTCTCCGAGGATTGACAACGGGGTCAGCTAATCCAAGCGGAAAATAAACGCCTAATTGTTCTGCATATTGGCAGTGCTGCTGGTTTTGTTCCTGGCGAACTTCTATGTTTTGAATTGAAGAAACATACGGGCGATTACTACGACGAAATGAACGGTGATTCATTTCACGAATGGTTAAAAAATATATTACCATTGTTAGAAGATAATGCTGTTATTATCATGGACAATGCCCCGTATCATTCTGTGAAACTGGAGAAACTGCCAAATACTTCTTGGAAAAAAGCAGAAATAATACAATAATTACGAAGTAAAGGAAAAGAAGTATCAGAGACTATGGTGAAGGCAGAACTTTTGCAAATTGTTTCACTACCAAAAAGCGAATTTGATAAATATGTCATAGACGAAATGGCAAAACAACATAACAAAACGATTCTTAGATTATTTCCGTATCATTGCGAACTCAATCCAATGGAAATGGTATAGTCAATGATTAAGAGGTATGTGAAGACTAATAACAATATTTTTAAAATTCAAGATATCAAATTATTACTTGAACAAGATATTGATTGGGTAACAGCTGAACATTGGAATAATTTTAGGCATGTTAAAGATGAAGAAAAAAAGATATGGGAGATCGACCATATAGCCGATAGCATAGTTGACAGGATATCTCCATTAATAATTAATATTACAGACAAACAGATTCTAAAACTTCTGATAATTAATCCTGATTATTAATCCTATTTTTATGTCATTATAATTTTATATCATCTTTGTATATTATTATTACTTATTTCATATTTTATATTTATATTATTATTACTATTGCGTACACATATTATTATTATTTCATTCACATATTATTAATTATTTTATTCATATTATTATTATTATTTATTATTATTTTATTTGTTTATACGTTATTATTATTTAATTTGTTCATCTATTATGATTTATTTTATTATATCTATTTTGTTTACATATTATTATTATTTGTTTTGTATTTCAGAATTCTATTGAGTTAACTTATTCTTCCTGAACAAATCCATTAATATAAATATATATTTGATATTAATCTCGCTCAAGTTCAATTTTCTTTTGCACTTCTAAAAGTTAAAATCTTTTACAATATAAACAATTTCTAATAAAAATATTTTAATATTAAAGATATATTAAAAATTCAATTATTTCGTAAATTATAAATATTTTGCTATGTAATTTAAATATATTACAAAAAAATTTCGATTTTATGTCACATTTAAATGTCAATCAAGATTTTTTCACCCATTTAATTTTCTAAGCTAAGATGATAGTTCCAGGCCCAAGCGTGCCATATTTATGTATACGGTATTGAGTAGGTTGCCATACTCTCCCCACTTTGCCCGCCTATGTGCAGACCGTAGTCATTCTTTCGTTGGATAGAGTATAGATTGTTTTAGCTGTTATTGAGATCCGGTATTTTTAATTGGCCGACTCGTATATAAATATACAAAATGCTTCGCTGTTATTACGCATAACTTGACGCGAGAGAAAAAAGTACCAGAAGAAAGCGGAATTGAAAGTAACAGGAGGCAAAAATAACAATTCAAATATCTGTAAATATATAGTAGATACAAACGCGTGTGTTGGTTAATATTGGGGAAATGAAACTACAACATATCTTGATACGTTTGCGATCTAGATACTGAGTAGACGTATGCTAAAATATATTTTAACAAATGACTAAAATATATTTTTGAGACTATGAAGTTTTTTTTTAAGCGAGTTAAACTTCTAATATAAATATTTTCATTGTAAGTAAATATTTTTTCTTTTCCGTTACCTTTGATCTTCGAGGTTCATTTGAATTTCATTGTAAGTAAATATTTTTTCTTTTCCGTTACCTTTGATCTTCGAGGTTCCACACAAGATTAAAAAAACTATTTTTTAATAAACAGATGACAAAAGAAAGTACAATTGACTGTAAAGATGACGATAAGGAGAATCGAAAAACGTTTTTCAACATTCCTTTCATTACGGGATTGTCTGATCAATTAAGGCACGTGGTTCGTATTTAAAATGTGATACTCTCATATACGCCCTTGAATAAATTACGCTCTGTTATCAAAGTTCATAAAGATCCTTTGGACAGTCACGTACGAACATCGTATATAAAATTTCCTGTAAAGATTGTGACGCATCATATGTAGGCCAAACGGGTAGATCACTAAAAACACGCATTAGTGAACATCGCAATCACATAAAAAGAAACACGACTGGGAAAATGTTGAGGTTTTGGACGAAGAATCTATTCTTAATAAAAGATTGATATCCGAAATGATTTTTATCAAATGTCAAAAAAATAGTCTTAACAGACAAACAGATACTGAGTGCCTCCATGATACGTATGACTTATTTAATTATAGAAAATTTAACAAAATTATAAATAAATCTCGCGCTTTATTTATTATGTCGCACCTGTTTCGACTAAGTACTGCTCTGCGTCCTGTTATGGTCTGATTTGTTTTCTATCGTCATATATCGTTTGACTCTGACACTGTGCTTTCGCTTTCTCTGTTCTCTGTCTGTCCAACCAATTTCGGTGAGTTTCTTCGTTAATTAATTTTTTAATTTTTACTTTCTCTTGATGAGATTTTTACAAGCATATATTTCACTCCAGAGCTATAATGGCCGATAGTGAGGACTACACACTTCCTAACGATCGGAATCGATAGGAGATTCACTGTGGAGACGAAAGGTGAGACCGGGTGTCAGATTCCAAGATCATTTTTATTCTCATATTAATTCCCTGAAGATGATCCAAAAGAGGATCGAAACGTCCGACTTTTTTAAATCGAATTTTTGAATTTTAACATAAGGAATATCTTGTGCTTTATGATTATTATGTAATGATGTATTAAGTCACATCCGGCCCTTTCTTGTAACCGTATTTATTATTTATATTTAGAGCCTTTAATATTATTATTATTTCTTTTATTTATATTTGAATTTAGTTATTTTTGCATATTATAATGATTGTTGCTTATCCATTTTTAACATTTTATCAATAAAAATTTTAAATCAAAGTTCAAAAATAGTCGGGTTCGTTATAACAATCATTGTCTGGAGTTGAATTTAACCGTTATAACTGATCCAGCTAATGCAATTTATTTCACTTTGGATCATAATTAAACTATTTTTATTTCAGAATATCTCGCATCAAGATTTAGAAAGATAGGAATATAAAAGATATATCAGTTTATGAATAGGCATACAAGGATATAAATAAAGAGATATATTTGGTCCAAGCAGCTGCAAAGAAATATGAGTTGTGTCACGTGTCTCTACTACTTACTTTAGCAAGATATAAAAAGAAAAAAGAAAAAGCTTATTTTTATTATTGACTTCGTATAGTGTTACAATCGACCCAGAATGGGACGATTGTAACATCTTTTTCTGTTTTTTTTTGGTTGATAATTTTGATTTTATTTATCAAAGCTTAAATCAATTGATTAAAAATGTGATCCAATTATATTAAATTATTTAAAAAATTTTTTTTGAATTGTTTAATTTGATATATATCTGTTAACGTCTTTCAAATTAGGAAATAATAACAAATAGACATTTATATAGTGAGACATCCTTATTAAGTTTAACATATTATTTTTTTATTCAAGAATTGAAACAATTAAAAAAACAACTAAAGAAAGTAATAAATATGTTCTTCTAAAATTTTTAATTTTTCTTAATTTAAATTCTACAATGCGTGATTGTAAATCATTTTTTATAAATTACGTTTATATATTTTATGATAAAATATATTTTATGAAAATTTTATAAAGTTCGAATATGTATTTGTTTTGTTTAAAAAAAAACATTTAAACATGCTTAATTTCTTTTTAAAGAGTACATTATCTTCTTTTAATAAGAATTTAAATTCAGAATTTAATTATTTTCAAATATATGATATATATATGATATATATATGATATTATATGATATTAAAAATATATAATTTATATATGAAGGTATACAGGGTGTTTGACTGATGTAATTGACCGCACGAAAAGTGGAGATGGATTGGGCCAAACTGAGTCAAAAAGTTCTATACCATTTTGCAAAATTCGCAATAATCATTGCGTTATTAATTAAATTATGTGAGCTGATGAGCGTGTTGGAAAGCGGTAGGCTGGTATCAGCAGGCATGTCCGACGATTACTTGTGTACATTTCTTAGCAACGAAATCATCATCTAAACAAGAGATGACTGCGTGACTCTACCTCTCGCTTAAATGATGCTTACTAACGCGCTCATTAGCTCACATATTTTAATTAATAACACAATAATTATTACAAATTTGTAAAATAGTACAGGACTTTTTGACTCAGTTTGGCCCAAACTACCTCCATTTTTCGTGCGGTCAGTTACATGTCGGACATTCTGTATATTAAAAACAAAAAAAACAATAAATATTATCTTCCTCATCATTTTTGTTAACAAAAAATATTTTCCAAATTCTAATTTAAATATTAAAGAAATGTTCGATATTGGAATATTATACATATACATAATTATTGCTATAATACCATTATCGGTACTGTATCCGGTCTTATCATTCTTATGACGATCAGTTTTTGGAAGGGCGTTAATATTGTTTCCCAAGGCTGCGGTAGAAATGAATCAATTGGATCTAATATATCGTAATATTCCTTCCAGGACAGCAGATTTTCTTGGAAACTTTGCGTAAAATCAGCGAAGGTCGGTAGAATGCTAGAGATTTTCGATATTTCATTCCAGGATTTCTCAGGAAGCCAATCAATGGCGGGATTCTTCGCCACCGGTTCACTCAGCGCAAAGCCGCCAGAAATAAAGAATAACATTTCCTTCTCAGTAATCTCACCCGATGCCAAGAGAATCGTCGTATATAAGAGAAACGAATATAAAATCTATCGAATAATAAATGTTGTATAATTTGTAACATATTTTTCTTTGTAATATAAATATAATATAATTTCTCTTTAATTCTAAGATAATTTATATAAATTTATCGCAAGTATATATATTTTTAAATTATTTAAAATCAAAGCATAGAAATTATTCCAAGGAGTAAACCGCTGACGAAAATTATGCCACACCAATGCCTATTAATGCCCAATTTGTGGCCATTACTGTCGAAATTTTTATTGTACTTTTATTATATTTTTATTACATTTTTATTATATTTTTCTATTGCCCACTAATGCCCTAGCAATGTCTATTTTAGTAATGTCTAAATAATATTCAAGCAATGCCTAATAATATCCACTAATGTTCTAATAATGACTCGAATCTGTACACCGTAATGCTCTCAGCGGTTTATCCCTTGAATTATTTTTTATGGCTAATAGCATAATTTAAATATTTTAAATTTTAATATTACTAAATTTATATACCAGGTGTCCCAAAAGTCTGGAAACGGTTGAATATTTCGTAAACAATGTATTTTAGAAAATAATGTTTCAAACAAAAATTGTAAGGCTTAAAAAGATGCATTTAATGATAGTATTAATTTGACCATGGGTGGCATTGCCAAAGTCCGGTCAAGGTCAATTTAAAATTTTTTCATAGAAACCCCTATTTTTATTGCATATTCTTATAGCTTATCTCGAGAGCTTTTCAAAATACTATATTAAAATATTTTTTTATATTTAAGTATTTTTTTAGTTGTGGAGCTTGAAAGTTACAATTCCGCCGGCATTAGCATAATCCAAGGTATATCGCGTGGAATTACCTCTTTGGTGTGTGTGTGTGTGTGTGTGTGTGTGTGCGTATGTGTGTGTGTGTGTATGTGTGTGTGTGTATGTGTGTGTATGTATGTGTGTGCGAGCGCGCAGGTGTGTATATCAAGAGAGATAAGGACTCAACCGTTTGTCACTCTCGCAGTAATTCATGACTCCAAACCCTCTCTGCTGTGTTATGTGTGTATGTTTAGTTGAAATGTTCAAATTGTCGTCCGTACAATGACCCAAGCGTTCATAAAAATTGCTTAATACAGTTCATATTTGCTCAAATGTGACAAGAATTACTTTGTGTAACTAATACGATTTCTGAGCTCTTTTATATTACAGGGTTTATTCACATAAACATTATTTTTTAAATGTCTCCAAAAAAAAATAATCTAAAGGTGATAAATCTGGTGATCTAGGCGGCGACCCATTGCACTGACTCTTCTATTTATCCATATATTTGGAAAAGTACGGTTTAAAATTGTCTTACTATTAAATCGGGTGAGTGGCCTTGGACACAGTACAATTAGACACGGTGCAAATGGACACGTTACAAATGAACATCGTTCATTTGTACACAGAAACATGCGCACTATTTGTTTGAATATGTAACAAATGGAGAGAAATAAAAATCATTTTGGAAAAATATAATCAGTATTCTTATTACATTTTATACTGGTAAATCTATGTAAAATATGAAATCATGCGCGCGCGCACGCACACACACACTCACGCACACACACACACACACACACACACACACGGGAAAAGGGGGAAGGGTTGCAAGGAAAGCTTCCGGCACCCCTCCCGCACTCTCCCCACCGGTAGGCAAGAGTGGATCTCGCTACAACTTACAAAGTACATGCTACATTGTGTGTGTGTGTGTGTGTGTGTGCACGTGCTTCCTGTTCATGCATGTATAAATGAACGGTGTCCAAACGAACGGTGTGCAAATAAACGGTGTCCAAATGAACAGTATCTAAGTGAGTGGTGTCCAAGTAAACGATGCGTATTTTTTTAAGTGTCCAAAAGCTACTGTATTCAAAATTATTGTGTCCAAATGCACTGTATCCAAATGAACCGTATACAAAATCTCGTGTCCATTTGTAATATGTCCATTTGCATCGTGTCCAATTGTACTGTGTCTACGTGTACCGCTCCTAATCGGGTAATACACGAATGTATTAAGCAATTTTTATGAACGCTTGGATCATTATCAAAGCGTATACGGACGACAATTTGAGCATTTGTTCAACTAAACAGACACACATAACACAGCAGAGAGTTTAGAGTCATGAAATACTGCGAGAGTGATGAACCGTAGGGTCCTTATCTCTGCTGTGATACACACACACACACACACACGCACACACACACGCACACGCACGCACGCACGCACGCACGCACGCACGCACGCACGCACGCACGCACGCACACGCACGCACGTATTTGAGATTCCTGAATCAGAGACTGCAGTTATTGCTGCATTATCTTAAATTTAAAAACAGGTGGTTTAATTTAGTCCGTCCCGAGTTCTATCAACAGTTGTTGGATTTGTTAAAAAGAGAAGCATCAGAAAAGAGAAAAATAATAAATGCTATGGTTAAAGAAGATCCTGGCCAAACAAGTCACAAAGATGATGATTTTTTTCGATTTTCTGACTCCAAGTAAAGATCTAACTGCAGAAAATTTGCTACCTACATAAGAACTTAAAGTAAAAAAAAATATTTGATTTCTTCTTTGAAATGATTATTAATTCTTTTATAACTTTTATAATTTTTTTATAAGTTTTAAAATTTCTATCAGATCATGATACACGGTTGGCAGTTTTACAAAATACCCTAGTACTCCTACAAAAATTAGTTATGAAATTTAACACGCCAATACTCTCTTCAGCTCCTGTTGAGAAACTTTTCTCACATGCTATAATAATTAATCTATCTCGTTCCCATTAAAATTTCCGATAATATGTTTGAGAAGAAAATAATATTAAAATCAAATTTAAATAAAATTTGTAAAAAAAATTTATTCATTTTTTTAATTAAAATGGAATCTATTCGTTATCTTTTTACTCGTTATTTGAAATTTTTTAATTAAAAAAATTAATAAATTTTTTTTAACAAATTTTATTTATGAGCAAATAGAATTTATTCTTCATCCGCAAATAATAATTAATTTGTTATTGGTAAATAACGAATAAATGGAAGTTATTTGTTATTTAAAATAAATGTTGCTCAACACTTATATATATATATATATATATATATATATATATATATATATATATATATACATATACATATATATATATATATATATATATATATATATACATTTTTCAGAAGAGGAAGTATATATATATACATATATAGGACTTCCGTTTCCGGTATCGAGTAGGGTGCTTCGAGGTGAATTGACGTGTGTGTTTGGTAGCTATTGGGTGATAAAGTGAGGAGTGGAAGAGGAGTGAGTGTGATAGTGTGGAAGCGTGGGTGTGAGAGAGTGTGGAGAGGTGAAAGGGGAAAGTGGAGGAAGGTGTAAGGGCAAATATAGGGTCAAAGGGAGGTGCAGGATTGTGGCAGTTAGGCCATAGAGCATATAGAACAGAGAACGTAGGGCCGGTTAGTGATAGAGATAGGAATTTGCATAGAAGGCGCGGGAGAACAAGATGGCGCAGTTCGCCATGAAGGAAGGGAAAAAAAGAAGAGGTAGCTACGGAAATGTAGAGGAGCTTCTGAAAAGAAAGAGAGAGGAGCCGGAGTTGGGGAAAGAAGAAGAGGAAGTATTAAGAAGCAGGAAAAAATCCGGTATAGGGAAGGATGCGGAGTTAGGACGGTGGAGGGAGAAGGGGAGTTACAATATATGATGAAGAACTGGAAGTTGGAACTTGAGGAGGTAGTGAACGAAATGACGAGAGGCATGAAGGGCTGGTGGAGGGTAGAAATGGGAAAAATGAAAGAGGAGGTAATGGAATGGAAAGGTGGAGGAGATGGAAGGAAGAAGGAAGAGAGAAGAGATGGAAGGAAGAGGAAGGAAAGGAGTAGGAAGAAGGATGGAAGGGAATGGAAGGGAGAAGGGATAGAGGACAGGGATAGGTGGAAGAGAGGGAAATCAAAATGGAAAGGAGGCAAAGGGAGGAAAGAAGGAGAAACAAATATTGATCAAAGGAGGTAAAAGAAGGGTGGAGAAGGGCGGCGGTGGAAGAATTATTCGGTAGAATTGGAATTAAGGCGGAGATCGAAGAGGTGGATAGAGTGGAGGAAGTGGAAATGGATAGGAATGGAAATGAGGACCGAAGAAGAGAGGTCTGGAATAAGAAGAAACTTGAAGGAAGGAAAGGATGGAGGATTGGATGGAAAGAAGGAGAATGAGATGGAGAAGGGATAGTAGGGAGGAGGAAGGGAAGGAAGGAAGGAATGGAGATGAGAAATGGTGGAGGAGGAAGAAGGATGGAATGGAATGGAAGGAAGAGGATGGAGAAGGATGGAATGGAAGTAGGATAAGAAATAAGGGAAGAGATTTTTGGAGAGAAGTGGATGTAGGATGTGGTGGTGATGAGTGAAACTTGGTTGGACAGAAAAGGATGAAATAATTCGAGAGGATACTTACCGAAAGGATTTAGATGGAATGGAATAGAGGAAAGAATGAGAAGGAGGGCAATGGAGGGAATGGAGGAATAAGAAAGGAATTGAAAGAGGATGGAAGGTAAAAGATGGAAGGAATGGAAGGGATGGAATGGAGGAGAATGGAATGGAATGGAGGAAGGAAGGAAGAAGAAGGGAAGAATGGAGAGGAAGGAATGGAGGGAGGAATGGAAGGAGATGGAAGGAGAAGAGGATTAGGGAAGGAAGGATGAGGATGGATAGAAAGCGGTGGACAATATTCAATGGATGCAAGAAGGAGATGGAGGGGAATGGACGCAATGGGGAATGGAATGGATGGATAGATGGAGATGTGAGGATGCAGGTGAGGAAGGTGGAGATGGAGATAGATCTGGACCATCATCCAATCATAGTTTGGAAGGGAAAGATAAGGAAAGGAAGGAGTGGACGAAAATGGTGGAAGTGGATAAGGAATGGAATGGAGGTGGAAAGACAAGGTGGATGGAGGAAGTGAAGATGGAAGGAATGGAAGGAGGAGGAAGAAGGGATGGAAGGAGGAAAGGAAAGAAGAGAGGAAGGAATGGAAGGGAATAGAGGGAAAGGAAGGAAAGAAGGAAAGATGGGGAGAAGGAATGAGGGAAGATGGAGGGAATGGAAGTGAATGGAGATAGAGGAATGAAGAAGGAGGATGGATGGAATGAAGAATATGAAGGTGGAGTGGATGGAATGGACAGAGATAGGAATTGGGATGGATGGAGGAGAGAGGGAATGGATAAGTGGATTGGAAGACAGAAAGATAACAAAGCGGTAGGGGTGGATGGAATTCTGGCGGAGGTATGGAATTAGGAGGGGAGAACATGGAGGAATGGATGTGGAGAATATGTAACAGGGTCTGGAAGGGAGAGGGATGGATAGATGAGTGAAGTGAGGGAATGGATTAAAGCAATATAAAGAAGGGGGAGGGAGAGAGGTAGAATGAGATGGATGAAGGGTGGACTGGAAGGATGGAGTGGATGGATGGAAAGGATGGACGGAATCAGATGGATAGGAAGGTGGACGATGGACAACATATTTCTGTTGAATTACTTAGTGAATAGGCAGTTGAGCAAGGAGAAAGGAAAATTAGTGGCGTTTTTCATAGATCTCAAAGCAGCTTTTGATTCGGTGGATAGGAGGAAATTGGTGAGGAAGTGATGAGAGAAAGGGGAGTGAGGGAAGGGCTGATCAGAAGGAGTGAGAATATTTTGAGGGAGACTAGAAATAGGGTGAGGAGAGGAGAGAATTTGGGGACAGGAAGGGGAGTAAGGCAGGGATGCCCATTGAGCCCGCACTTGTTCAATTTGGTAATCGCAGACATGGAAGAGGTAATGAGTAGAAAAGTATGGGGAGAGGTTAAGTTAGGGAGAATAAAGATTTATACTTTGGCATATGCGGATGATGTGGTTTTGATCGTGGAGGAGGATAATGGGATGAGGAGTATGATTGAGAGGCTAGAGGGCTACCTGGAAAAGAAAGGGTTGGAGTTAAATGTAGGTAAGTCGAAAATATTAAGGTTTAAGAAAGGAGGAGGGAGAGAAAGGAAGGGAGGTGGAAGGTGGAAGGTAAAGGAATGGAGAGGAATGGAGGAAGGAAGCACAGATAAGAGATAGGTTAAGGAAGGGTACTGCTGTAATGGGTCAGGTTTGGGAAATGGGAAAAAGGAAATTTAAGAACGATTGGGGAAGAAGATTATGGCTCTTCGATAAACTGGTGTGGACGGTGATGGGGTATGGGGTGGAAATTTGGGGATGGAGAGAGAGAGGAAGGAGTTGGAGAAGCTACAGGAAAGGTATTTAAGATGGATGTTAAGAGTGGAATGGGGAACACCGGGCTATATGATAAGGGAAGAATTGCAGAGGGAGAAATTAAGAGGGAGGGCCGCGAGAAGGGCGGTTGGGATTCGAGAAAAGGTTGGTTGGAAGAGTTGAGGGAAAGGAGTAAGAGGAAGATGGATCTATCGAAGTGAGAAGAAGAAAGATGTGGATTCTTTGAAGACAGGGGTATGGGTATGGTGGAGGTAGAGGCGAAAAGATCGGAAGGAATGCTAGACTTCGGCTCTATTTCGTGAAAGAGGACATAAAGATGGATAAGAAGGAACGTTGGGAAAGGATAGAAGGGTCAAAATACAACAGGTACTACGGAAAAATCAAGGGAAATGGGATGCCAGAGTACCTGAAGAGTGATTGGGGGGAAAGTAGATGGCAAAGAATAGCAAGGTACAGGTTGGGAAATGGAATGAGGAGGAACTGGTATTGGAAGGATGAAGAGAAAATATAGATATGTGGAGGGAGGAGGAAATGGAGCAGTGGAAAGATGGTGGAAGGGAGAGAGGTGGTGAGGAAACTAGAGAGATTAAGACGTGGGGGAGAGAATGATAGGGAAATTGATAGGATTGAGAATCAGATAAAAGGTAAGAGTGTAGAAGAGAAAGGATAGAGAGGAGAAGACAGAGAAAGAGAGAGAGAGAGAGTGGGCGAGTGAGAGAGAATTGATGTGGGAGTGTGAATGAGAGGTGTGAAAGGATTGGATGTGAGCCGGAATGTAGAGGTCCTAGAATTAAGGTAGTTGTAAGCTAGTATTAAGATAGCTGTAAGTACTGTGTAAGAGTCTGTAATTCTAAGAGGATTCAATAAATTATATATATATATATATATATATATATATATATATCATAAAAGGACAATAAACTGAATAGAAAAGTTCTTTATCATATATATATATATATATATATATATATATATATATATATATATATATATATATATATATATATATATATATATATATATATATATATATATATATATATATATATATATATATATATATATATATATATATATATAAAGAAAATTAACTTATGAAAATAAATAATTCTAATAAATACTAAATTTAAACCGGATTTTCCAAAAAATTATTCCTGAATATCTTGTATCGTTCAAGCTCTCTTTATCGCGGATTTTAATGAATTTACGTTCTCTAATTGTAGCGTCCGCTTCAAAAATCCGTTCGTTATTACGGTAATAAACTGAGCACAGGCGATCTTATCGCAAATCTCGTGTGTACATTCTAGATAAGCTAAACGCGACAATCACTCAATCTCCGCTCCCAAAGACGGCAAACTTTCCCATTTTCTGTCGCCTATTGGTAAATTGTGAATAATACGTTTGAGCAAACTGTCCCTCCCCGAAACGTAATTCTAATCTTGACTTTAGTTCATCGAACATTAAATCTTCGATTTCAAAAATTCCGTCCAATACGAAACGCGCTGTTACATTCGCCTTCTGTTTATCCGTTCCTGCGTGTCGCCTGGTGGTGTGCTGTACCATCTTCAGGAGATGATTCCCTAACGCGTCGCTAAGGGAGATGTTTATAACAATTTATAACAGCTGACATTTTGATGCTTTGAGCCGCCATCTTCGCCATCAGTCTCGGATTTGATTCAGTGCGGACGTTTCCGCTACTGATCCCACTTTCCTTTATAAAGTTTATCTGTTCCGTATTGTATTATATTAAAGTTCCTTTTGTTATTTGTAATAAGTGTCATTATTTATATCACGGTGCGGAGCGTGTGTGCGGATTTTTGACGTGCGTGGTTCGATTAATCTCGAAGTCGACGCGCGGATGCAACATGCGTTTTCCCTCTCAAGCATGACGCCAAAATGACCGTATTTTCTGAATTGGACCACTCGTTCGCTCGAGTTATTAAATGAAATTGGGTAAAAAATTCCCGCAAAGGAACACTCTCATCATAGTTATCGGGCTTTAATTTATAACGACATTCATTAAAATTAAAATTTCATTTCCGTTACTAAAATCTCCGCGCTCAGTACGTTCCTTTCTATTATCTCTATTATAAG
This sequence comes from Cataglyphis hispanica, assembly GCF_021464435.1. Taxonomy (NCBI): domain Eukaryota; kingdom Metazoa; phylum Arthropoda; class Insecta; order Hymenoptera; family Formicidae; genus Cataglyphis; species Cataglyphis hispanica. Next base: position 3,609,602 of record NC_065977.1, on the reverse strand, counting down.
AATGACTTAGGGTTATTATCGAAGTTTTCCAGCTGCCGTATCCTGTCTTCCATTCTTGAAGCATTTCTTCACGCTGTTGTAGCTGCGCCTCATAATCTACTCGCTGCTGCAGTCGTTTCTCTCGTATCTGTCGGATTTCCCGCAACGCAGACTGGAGCGTGATTGCCTCCAATGATCGGCTCCGATGTTGTAGTTTCCATATCCAAAGTTCGAAGCGGAGTCGCAGCCCGGAATCTTTTTTGCGTCATGACTTCAGATGCAAGATCTCGTTGCTGTTCCGATATAGCCATGGCCCGTTTGCGCCATTTTTTCAAATATTATGTTATCTAGCTCGATCCCGGACGAGCCCCCAAAATATTACGTCCGCGCGTCGACTTCGTGTTTAATCAAATTTATATCGCACATAACACACTCACGCTCCGCGCCGTAAATAACAACATTTGTTGTAAAAGGAACAAGAACTTTACTATAACACAACTATAACACAGAATACAGGATGTCGTAATAGATAAATCGAACGTAAAGACGGAGCTGTCTCAAACACGGCCGTACTCCAAAACAGCTTCCAAAAATCTGATGTGGCTGCCATTGTTTATCAATATTCCATGACAACCTCCTGAAGACGATTCTCCTCTATGATCTCGCTTCAGATCGACTGCTTCTAAATTAATCTTATTATTCTGTATATAAAAGTATTACGATATAATTATCGAACATTAAATAATTTTCGAGATATTTTATATTTTATACTAAAATATGTCAGATTAAGATACAAAATAACTCAAAAAATTCTTAATGAAAAAATATTTTTTTTATAGTGTATTGAAAAGCTCTCGAGATGAGCTACAAGAATATGCAATAAAAAATGGGTTTTCATTTAAAAAACGGATGTTGACATTCAAATGATCTTGAAAATGATCTTCAATGTTAAATCCAAGGTCACTATTAAATAGCTCCCTTTGTTCCCTACAACTTTTATCCGAGTCGTTTTCCTTCAAACGTTGATCCTGAAAAGTTATGAGGGTGGAACTTTTAAAATAAGGCACCCTATATATATATATATAGGGTGCCTTATTTTAAAAGTTCCACCCTCATAACTTTTCAGGATCAACGTTTGAAGGAAAACGACTCGGATAAAAGTTGTAGGGAACAAAGGGAGCTATTTAATAGTGACCTTGGATTTAACATTGAAGATCATTTTCAAGATCATTTGAAGCGTTGTTTAGGGTATTTATATATATATATATATATATATATATATATATACATATTAGTGTTGGGCAACATTTATTTTATATATATATATATATATATATATATATATATATATATATATAATACCCTAAACAACGCTCACACCCTATATATCTATAATACATATCTACAATATCTACAATACATATATGCAGAATGTTTTACAATCTTTACACAACATTTTAATAGCGTATTCTAGAAGTAAAATGTTGAGAAATGATTCCTCAAGTGCATGATAGATGGCGCTGGAACTAAAAATACCTAGATAGTACTAATCTTTTAATTCATGACTATATACGCTTTGTTGAGTCAGTGTACTTTTGTAACAAATAGTTATATTAAATATATCTCTTTCATTATTATATATATAATATAATTACTTATCACCCAGACAAGTTATGGATCCAATACACTTCCACTGCGTGTATAAAGTGCTAATAACTAACGAGATAAGTAAAAGAGTTAATGGTAAGCGAAAGAGATGGATCGATGAGTATGTAGAACAAGCGTAAAATAAATAGCAGAGACATCGTTGCGATCGACAAACTCAATAATAATAATTTTGAATACTGGATATTTAGCATGTCTTTGCTATTCGAAAAGAAGGACATCAAAGATGTCGTCGATGGAAACGATGTGAAGCCGAACGAAACAGAAATCGTGGCAGATAAAGCGTGGCGCAAGACAGTGATCCCACATAGCACAGTATGTCCTATGGACATTCATTTTATGTCCATTTTATGTCCGTATATCCATGGATATGAAATGAACGTCCATCGTATATCCAATTTGAGATATCCATCAATAGCCAATATTAGGACGTCCACGGGATGTCCTATATTGGACATCTAATCCATTATAGCACAAGATATCCGTAGAATATCCTAATTTGATCGACATTATCCCAAACTCAGACTAAATGAGTCATTCATAAGATTACCTGAGGATATTTCTAATTATCATATATACTTCTTTTACTTATTTTTTTTGTTAAAGTATTTGTCAATTTTATTTTATCTACATTGAAAAGTCAAAAAAATGTTTTGTTGTTTATTATATCTTCATATTCATTGCGCACACGCTCGTACGCATATGCGTGTACACTTGCCGGTCCGCCGATCCCTATAATCGGAAATCGGAATACTACGAGTAATTCGGCATCATTTTGGTACTGCGGCTGATTAAAAGAAAAAAAGTGAGTGAACGGACGTAACAGGATAAAATAACAGGATAAAACGAAAATTAGGCACACATCAATTATCTCAAATTGTAAGTTAAATAAACTAGTATTATAAAAATATATTAATATTTAAAACTACCCATGCAACACAGAACATTGCAGTTATGTTGCAGTAATGTTACAATCTTGCAAGTTGCAATGTAATATTTTTTAAATATTACTAGAACATGTAATTGTAATATTGAATGATAATGTTAGCAACTTTCCAAAAAACACTACAAAAACCAATATTTGGTAATCGTTAGTTTACTCGTTTACCGCTATGCGGCGTGCGTTGCTCTATCTCGCATTTAATTTTTAGTCACGATGATTATATAAAGGTTGCAAAGAGCGGCTAATAAGATTAAGATATAACAACTTTTTGACAGTATAATTTGTCTGACAACCTTAACACAGACATTTCAGATATTTCATTGATTGTTCAGAAATCGGGCAGATAAATTTCTAAAAAAATTAAAATTGTTTGTTCATTATCTATTTAAGATGTAAAATAGAATTTAATATTTATATAATTAAGATTTTAAGTTTCAAATTAAATTATTTAATTTATTTTATTATTTTATTATTTATTAATTATGTAATTATGTTTAAATATATCAAAGTGTTTTTGTATGTATACATATACAGTAATATTCGTAAAAATTTAAGGTAAGGTAGTTTAGAAAACGTATATAAATGTAAAGATGAAAAACATCTATATATATATATATATATATATATATATATATATATATATATATTATTATAAATATAGAATAGAATAGAATAGATCTTTATTGGTCCCCTCAGGGTTTCAATTACACATCTAATTTACACTTTCCTCCTCCTTATCACCCCGACCTGGCTCTTAGACTCACAATCTAATTCCCCCCTCCCTTTTTCGCCTCTTGACCTCTTTTTACCCTGCCTCTTGTCGCTTCCGATTCGCTTCCGCCTGACTGATCTAGACCTCTTCTGCCGACCGATGACTTTTCGATCGACGTCCGATTGCTGATCGATCCGACGGACTTTCGATGCGACGACGCCGGATTTGCCGATGATTGTCTCGACGACGATTTCGATTTCTGATGCCGGACGGATTTGATGATCGCGCGAGATTTTCGATGCCGGATCTGAACGATTTTGTCCGGATGACGTGATGACGCGATGCCGATTTGACGTTCTGGACATTTTGCATCCGCGATTTAAAGCGCGATCGACGTATCTGCAAGCGCGAATCGAAAAGCGTCGATTTTGTCGGACTGCCGATGCCGATCGAGCGTCGATTTCGCGATTGACGATTCTCGATCTGATTGATCTGCGGATGCCGACGTTATTTGATGCCAGCGATTTGTCGGATGCCGAGTTTGCTGATCTCGATCGATTTGATCGATCTGATGCGCGCCGGATTGACGCCGATTTGACGCCGATTCAAAGTATCTGATTGATTCGATCAAGATGTCGACGCAAGCGACGCTTGCCGAATTGATTTGAGCGCCGATTCTTGTCGACGCGATGCGCTGATCGGATTTTTCTGGATTGTTGCACGGATTTCTGGATGCGCTGGATAGTGATCCTGATGTTCGAGCGATTCTGATTCTGATGAAGCGGATGAATGACGATCGATCGCCGACGTGGATTTTCGGATCCGGATTTTGGATCTTTGTCGACGATCGATCTGACGATCGCTGCGCCGATTCTGATTCTGACGACGCCGAGATCCGCGATGACGCCGAATTTCGCTCTGCCTCTCGATATCGACCTCATCTTTCGATCTACTTGTCCCACTGTTCTTTGCCCTCACCCTATCCTCTCTCTTACTCCGCTATCCTCCACTCACTTTCCTCCCTTCTGAAATTCCTAACCTTGCTCTATATCGCTGCGCACACTACCTAGTCAAATAACATTTGACAAGCAAAATAGCATTCGAAAACAAATAAATGAATGAAAGCCATTTGACCAGGCAGATAGCATTTGTCTAGTCAAAAGCTATTTTTCTAAAATAACTATTTGCATACGACATATAAATTAAATAAATATGACACATAAATTATATAAATTTATATAAATCTAGATCTATATAAATATACATATATCACACGTCATGTATGTACGTACATATACAATATACGTACAAATACATAGATACATAGATATATAGATACTTACAAATACATAGATATATACATATGCGTATATATCATGTATATACATATATGTATGTATCCCGCTAAAAAGAAACCTGTACTCTGTTTTCGTTTTATTATAACAAATATTACAAAATAACATTAAATATTAAATACTAAATACTAAATATGTGTACTATATTTTTATTGCACACTAACGCTATAACGCGTTAAAAAGATCGATCTTTACTGGCGCTGTTTTCTTGTTATACGTACGTACTGAACTTCTCACGAGTCTGTGTAAGACAGTCGCATGTATCGTATCAAACTTACTCCACGCTACACATATATTACTATAATGATATCAGGAATATGAAAGGAAGCCACGCGTGCACAATGTTCCGATAGTATATATATACAGGGTGTCCTAGATCATTCGTACACCCCTTTTCTTTCAAAAACTAAGCATTTTAGAGAAAAACGTTTTGAACTAGAAGTGTATGATTTTGAGGGGAACATAAGATGGTGTCATTGGTTTGACCTTGGATGGTACGTGTACAGAAAATAATTGTTTTAAAAAAAAGTATGCAATTATTTGCAATATATTTTTTATAACAATTATTTATTTTTTATTTACACCATTTGATTCATCTTATTATTCTGTACATAAAAGTATTACGATACAATTATCGAACACTAAATGATTTTTGATATATTTTATATTTTATACTAAAATATATCAGATTAAGATATAAAATAACTCAAAAAATTCTTAATGAAAAAATACTTTATTATAGTGTTTTGGAAAGCTCTCGACATAAGCTATAAGAATATGCAATAAAAAATAGGGGATTCCATTTAAGAAAAACATGTCCTTGACTTGACCTTAACGATGCCATCCAAACCAATAACACCATCTTATGTTCCCCTCAAAACAAAACAATTTTTGTTCAAATATATATACAACGTATAAATATATATAATATATATATATATATATATATATATATATATATATAGGTATATATATATATATATATATATATATATATATATATATATATAGTCAGGAATACGTGTTTCTTAAAATAACGTCACCTTAGCAAAAGTTGTTCCGGATCGCCGGCCATCGAACGCTGCAATCAGCTGATTGCTACATGCGATGTGTGTATGGCGATCTTGCGATTGACTGAAACCTTCGCATCGTGAATGCAATAATTTCGAAGAAACACGTATTCCTGATGTAATTTTAAGACATTTTCTTCTTTACCAAAATTTTATTTAAAGCATTATTTTATTGTGCATGTTATAAGATAAAATACTTAGCGACTCATGCGGTGGTAATCACACGTCAGACCGTCAGCTGCGTCGGGCGTTTGCGGCGCGCCGTGCCGCGCCGCGACTGCCTGCCTTCTGTACTCGACGCGTGATTTGCTAACTATTTTTGCTTGTAACTAAAAAATTACGCTTTAATTCAAATTTTGGTAAAGGAAAAATTGTCTTATAATTGTATCAGGAATACGTCATTTTACGGACGGAAGGTTGTTCCGGAACACCCTGTATATATATATATATATATATATATATATATATATATATATATATATATATGTATATATATATATATATAATTGGATGAGGAGGAAGAAGTGCTGAAGAATGAGAATGGAAACTTAAAAAAGGGGGAAGAGGTAAGGAAGTGAGAAAAGGATGGAGTGTAGTATTTTGGAAGGTGTAGAATTTTTGTGGCGAGGATAAGAAATAAGGATAGAGATTTTTGGAGAAAAGTGGAAGAGTGGGATGTGGTGGTGATGAGTGAAACTTGGTTGGATGGAAAAGGATGGGATAGATCGATGGGATATTTATCGAAAAGGATTTAGATGGGAAGTGCAATTAGCGGAGAGGAAGAATAAGAAGGGAAGGACAATGGGAAGGATGTTGATAGAAATAAGAAAGGAATTGGAGGTGGAGGAAGTGAAAACAAAAAAGATGGAGGGTCTAATGGAAGGTGAAGTGTGGAAATGGAGTGGATAGGGATGTAGGAAGATGTAGGAATGGAAGATGGAAGAAAGATGAAGAAATGGAAGGAAATGGATTGGAGAGACTTAACGCAAGAACATGGAAGAGGGGAGGAAGAAAAAGGTATGGAGAGGAGGAGAGATTGGGAAAAAGATCGAAGGGAAGAAGAGTTAACAAGGAGGGAAGGGAGTTGCTGAGATGGATAGAAAAGGCGGGGTGGACAATATTTAATGGATGCATGAAGGGAGATGTAGAGGGGGAATGGACGTATACGGGGAAATGATAATTGAGTGATGAAGAGAATGAAGATGTGGTAGGAAGGATGGAGGTGGGAGATAATATAGATTCCGATCACCATCCAATCATAGTTTGGATAAAATGAGGGGAGTAGAAAAAATTAGAAAGAAAGGACGGAAATGGTGTGGACGAAAGAAGGTGGAAGAATGGAAATGGAAAGGAAGGAGATGGATGGAAGGAGGACAAAGGATAGAGGAAATGGATGGAGATAATGGAAGAATGAAGATGGAAGGAGATGGAGAGTGAAGGAAGGAGGAGGGAATCGGATAGAGAAGGAAAGAGGAAGATAAAGAGTGGATAGAAGAAAGAGAGAAAGATGGGATAGGGAATTGAGAGAAATTAGAACAGAGGGGCAGGTTTGGAAGATAGTAAACAGTGAAAGAAGGAAGAGGAGGAAGGCGAATGAAGATATAGCAGTGGAGGAGTGGGATGGATATTGAATGACAGGAGTGGATAGGACAGAGGGATGGATGGATGGAGGAGAGATGGAAGAATGAGATAAGCAAAGGATTGGAAGACAGAAGGATAATAAAGCGATAGGGATGGGTGGAATTTCGGCAGAGGTGTGGAAATGTGGAGGGGAGAACATGGAGGAATGGGTGTGGAGAATATGTAATAGGGTGTGGAAGGAAGAGGATAGATGGATAGATGAGTGGAGGGATGATGTGAAAGGAAGAGAGGAGAGAAGGATAGAAGAGCAGAATGGATGACGAATGCGATAGGTGTGCCAAGGTAGATTAAGCGATGAAGTCGAGAAAAAGGGATTGGTGCCGAAGAATCAGAGGCTTCAGGAAAGTGTTAGGGACAATGGACAACATATTTGTATTGAATTATTTGGTGAATAGGCAGTTGGATAAGAAGAAAGGAAAATTAGTGGTGTTCTTTATAGACCTTCTTCATAGAGAAAGCAGCGTTTGATTCTGTAGATAGGAGGAAATTGGTGGAAGCGATGAGAGAGAGTGAGGTGAGAGAAGGGTTTGTTAGAAGGAGTGAGAATATTTTGAATGAGACTAGAAACAGGGTGTGGAGGGAGGAGGATATGAGAGTATGGTTTTGGACAGGAAGGGGAGTAAGGCAGGGATGCTCATTGAGCCCTCACTTATTTAATTTGGTAACGGCGGATATGGAGGAGATACTGAGGAGGATGGGGAGGAGTTAGGTTAGGGGAGGAGAGGATTTATACTTTAGCATACGCGGATGATGTGGTTTTGATTGCGGAAGAGGATGGAATGAGGAGTATGATTAAAAGATTAGAGGGCTATCTGGAAAAGAAGGGGTTGGAGTTAAGTATAAGAAAGTCGAAAATTTTAAGATTCAGGAAAGGAGGAGGAAGAAAAAAAAATGTAAGTTGGAGATGGAAAGGGAAGGTGATAGAGGAGGTAAAAGAATATACTTATTTGATTATGCAATGCAGAAGAATGGAAGACATGAAGCGCAGATAAAAGATAGGTTAAGGAAAGATGCTGCTGTAATGGGCCAGGTTTGGGGAATTGGTAAAAGGAAATTTAAAAATGATTTGGGAAGGAGATTATGGCTTTTCGATAAACTGGTGTGGACGGTGGTGAGGTATGGGGTGGAAATTTGGGGCTGGAGAGGCTACAGGAAAGATATCTAAGATGGGTGTTAGGATTGGAATGAGGAACGCCGGGCTATAGGTAAGGGAGGAATTACAGTGGGAGAAGTTAAGAGGTAGGGCGGGGAGAAGGGCGTGGGTGTTCGAGAAAAAGTTGGAGGAAGGTAGGGGGAGTGTGATTGCGAGGAAATGCTGGGAGGGATTGAGGGTGATATGTAAGATGAAAAAAGATTTATCGAAATGGGAAGAAGAAAGATGTGGGTTTTTTGAATACAGAGGACGTGGTGGAGGCGAAAAGATCGGAAGAAGTGCTAGATTTTTGTTATTTTGTGAAAAGAGACATAGAGATGGATAAAAAAGAAAGATGGGAAAGGTTTGAAATGTCAAAATACAATAAGTGCTACGGAGAAATCATGGGGAGTGGGATCCCAGAGTATCTGAAGAGTGACTGGGGAGAAAGTAGATGGCAAATGATTGCAAGGTACAGGTTGGGAACCGGAATGAGGAGGAACTGGTACTGGAAGGATGAAGAGAAGAAAAGCTGTAGATTATGTGGAAGGGAGGAGGAAACATGGGAGCATGTTTGGGAAAGATGTGAAGAAGGCAGGAGACGTTGGGAAAGGTGTTGGGGAAAAACAGTGAGGGAGAAGGTTGGTTGAGGGAATTGAGGGGTAGAGAGATTAAAAGGTGAAGGAGGGGATGATGAGGGGAAAGATGATCGGATTGAGAATTAGAATTAGAGGACAAGACTCAAGAGGAGGAGAGATAAAGAGAAGAAGGAAGGAAAGAGAGAGAGGGAGAGTTTGAAGATGAAGAGTAATGTAGACTGTGAAAGATAGTTGTAAGCTTTAAGAATTAAGTAAGAATTAAGTAAGAATTAAGTAAGAATTAAGATAGATGTAAGTAATTGTAAAAGATTGTAATGCCATATATATATATATATATATATATAGATTATATTATATATAGATATATATATTATATAGATTATATATAGATATGTTTTATATAGATATATTTAGAGAATAACAAAACAAAGAGAAAAAGTAACTTTTAGCATTTTTTATAGTATAAAATTAAAATGCACAAAACAATTTATTTTTGTGTTGGGAGACACGAATAGAAAGAATAAAGAAGTATAAAAGGATAAAAGAATATAATAAAAGAATAAAAAATATAATGTAACGCAAATGTTTATAAGAATCTAATAATGAATTAACATAGAGAGAGAGAGAGAGAGAGAGAGAGAGAGAGAGAAGGGGGAGAGAAGACATTATGCAATTAATTTACTGCTCTGTTTTACTTTTGAGCCTCGATCTCGCATACACACATATGCACGAAAATTTTACATTGCAAAATCATCTTTACAAAACTTTAAAACTCATTTCTCTAATTTTACTGATATTCTTTGATAAAATGCTGAGTGCGAGATTTACTAATTAGGCACGTGCAAATTACAAATCTTTTATATTAAGTAAATGTTGATGGTAAAAGCCGATAACAAAACTGTAATTTTTTAATATTTTTTTCACTTTTTATATGAAATCATAAATCCCACATTCCGGTATTATGCATACTTTAATTATAAAAAAGGATTTATTGATATCTATAATCACAACAAAAATATTTTGCTCGTTAACTGACATTCGTGTTTTTGTCGGCAAAACAGATCTTTTAGGTGCCTCTTAATATAACTTCTTTAATTTTGCGTTTACGATTATTTTTTGTCAAGTTTTAACAATTTGAAAATAACAAAATTTTTAGGATATGAAAAATGTTTTCCATTTTTCTTTGAGTAATGTATATATCTAATTCTTCTATTGTTAATTATTGCTTCAATATTAATTTGGATTTGTTCATTTCACTTTAATAACTGTTAAGAGACACATTAAAAATAAAATATTTAATGTTTTAATAATGTTCTGGCTTGTTTTTTATATTGTATTAGTTAAATAGTTAACAGGTTATTAGCTCAGATGCTCATTTAATTAGTAATAAAAAATAAGAAAGAATAAAAAGAAATTAAAGCCAATTTCTATCAATGATATTTATATCAGAACACCGACTTTTTATTATCGAGATTATTATTATTGACAGCTATGCGGGATTTTTTATTGGACATCGGTTCTGTATTTTTATGTTATTAAATATTTATTATTTCAAATTTTATTTACTTAACTCGCGCTGAATAAAGTTTAAGAAAAGGGATCGAAACGTATTCTCTTGAATATAGATCTACGATCTTTTTTCTTATAATAAAATTTTTGTGTTGTGTGTTAACAGCTGTGCTAGTTCTCATTGCCCTTTTTTACTTTTTGATTATAATTAAAAAAATAAGGCTCAAGAAAATACAAAAATAAGTAATAATGTATAGGCAAATGAGAGCCAAGTGTGAGTGGAGGCGCATAATCAATCGAGAATAACATTGAACGAAAATATATTTTATATGTTTCAGTTCTCAATTTGGACCATCTTCATTAAACTGTATAAAAATACAAAAAATACGTAAATAGATTGGCAATTAAGATTTTTGAGTAATTGCCGTGGTTACATTGGAATCGTGACTTCAGAAGCAAGAATGACACATTGAAAATTCTTATGTGCCATTTTAAATAAAAAAATTATTTGATGAAATAATATTACACCGCTTTAACACATTCATAAAATTGCCTGAAAACTATGCTAGAGATATATATTTATATCACACGCTTTGTATTACACTCATTTTACGGTTCACTTTAATAATTATCAAAGGAAAAGCATAATTTTTAGACAATTTTACAAGATATGCTAAAGCAATCTGTAATGTTGTTTTATCAAAATATTTTATTATTTAAAAATGCACGCAAGAATTCTCAGTGTCATTCTCGCCTCTGATGGCACGATTTCAATATGACCGTGGCGACTATTTAGGAATATTAAAGACTAGTCGCGATGCGTAGTTTGATAAGTGCGGACACATTCCAATTTCCGAGTGCCGTTATTTCCGGCATCAATATGTTCCCTTTTACTTTGGCAATCTAGTCGATTTTTCTATTGTTTTTTATGCGTTTTGACTCATCAATGCAGGTATGCCATGGATTAAACACTTGCCTGCTTGATGTTTGTGAATGTTTAGTAGAAATCATGCTGGTGCGATCATGCGACGTTTGCGGGATTGCTCGATTACTTGTTGGTTTTATCTTAAATGAGCTATGACTTTATTTTATACGTATAATCACTTCATATTTTATCGCAACTTGTATTATTCATGATCCCTTTGTAACTCTTATACATCACACGTCGGCTTGCAGTTTCAACATATTCCGTCCGTTATAGTTATATGTCAAAGTCATTAACAATTTTTAATTTGTTTCATTATCTACTGTGACTCAACAATTTATAACTTTATCTCTTTACCATTTATTATTTTAACTTATTTCACTTATAATGTGATCCCTACGTTCTATATATTATTTATATTTAATTTGTAACGGACTATTTCATGTGGGGCGCGGATAGCGCAATTAGATTAAGGGTTGAGACACGACGAAAGACTTAAGATGTTAGTAAGTCGTTTATTTGCCTCTTTCGGCAATGATCAGTTTTGTACAGTGAATTCAATCCGCGATGTTACGGAATGCAGAAGTTATTCGGGCGCGAATGAGTAATAATTGGCGCAGCGGTTTCTTTGGCGCAAGCTGTGATAAAGTGCAGGCAGCGAGGCCACAATTATAATCGGATGTGCAAGAATTTATAATGAACGCGCAGTAGTTATTTGGTACAAATTATATTAAGCGTGGGCGAGCGGTACAAAAAATTGCGCTGGTTAAAAACAAGGCGGCACTTGTTCAGCACGAGCTGTATCGCGAACGGGATGCCATATATGCAGCGTATACAAGGTGTCGATGAAAAGGAGCGCGTCGTGTATTCCTAAATATTTGAGGAATGTATCTATGCGCGAAACTAGAATGGTCAGCGGAGGAAATTCGGCGAACAAACTTGTAACGAACTCTCTACCCCACAGTCTGGCAGATCGGGATGGTCGGATGTTGTAACCGTAAAGTTCGAGTATTCTCGAGAATAGCGAACTCTCCGCTTTCATTCGATGCGACTGGATGGAAAAGATTTGAGGATGTCGAGAATACTTGATGGGGAGGGGAGACAGCAAATTTATCAACCTCCTTTTTTCATTCTTTTCTGCTATTATTCAGATCGATTTCTGAATATGATTCCGTACTGTTTGAGCGGATTTAGATACTGGTCTGGTATCAGCGTAAATTGTCTTCCTTTTTATATTCGATAATTAGTGGTATTTGCGTCGTTTGCCGTTATCTCTTAACAGTGAGAGAAACAGCGCGGTATTTTAACAGACGGCGCTGTTGGGTTTCGGCGTGGGCGTATTGGCGATCGTGTAACGGTCATATAGTTGTTTAATTTTGATGTAATTAAAAAAAAATTAGCGCCTCTGTCGTAGCTCGGGTGATCGCCGTGCGAACGACTTCTGACTGATTAACGTATCAGGTAATGATGAAGGATTTATTGTTACAAATTGTTAATTTATTTACTTATTATTTGTATTTTTGTACAGCTTATTAAAGATTATTTGAAAAACCAATTAAATTGAGGTCCAAAATCTATAAAATAAATCTTTGGTCAATGTTATTCTTGATTGATTATGCGCCTTCACCCGCGCTTGATTTTCATTCACCTGTATATTATTACTTACTTTATAATAAAATAAATAGACTTTTTTTCCTCTAAAATAATTTTTCTATTTATTATACGATTATTTTACGAATATTTTTTCTAGTAAATTTAAGTATCAAAAAGCATTTAGAATCAACAGCCTCAAAATTAGAACTAAACAAAAGATTTATTTATGATTAAAGAATGAATTTAGAAATAAACTTTTTAATTAAGAGATTATTTTAATTAAGAAACGATAAAAAATAAATGTTTAATTAAAAATGTTTTTAATTGTAATTTTATTGTAATAAAAAATTTAAACAGGATATTTTAAGTGCAACAGATTAACATAATTGAAAAAAGAAAATTGATCATGTTTTACGAAATATATCGTAATTGAATGTAATATTATATAAAGTTGTTCAGAAGTAGGTTTGTCAAACTTTGACAAACAAGAGCTTCTTATTCCACTCACTAAGAATGAAAAAAAATTATATAAACATGAATCTGAAAATGCTTCTTTTGCAAGTTATAAACAGACTTTAAGAACGTTTGAAATTTTAAGAATTAAATTCATTAAATTCATTTCGATTAAAAAATTATTGGAAATGATTTCCTTCGATCTTAATGGATCGCATGGATTATCAAAGACAATTCAAAAATTCTCTGAATACTATTTCGTATTTTTGTCATATGAAGCGATAATATGTTTCTACTATAGCAATAGAAGCATCATAAATGAGAATCTTAAGATGTCCCCATAAATAAAAATTTAAGGAGTTCAAATCGAGAAAATGTGCAGACCACAAGCGATGAGTCATTTCCAATCAACAATTCATAAAACATCGATGTGCGGCATATTGTTCGATATAAATGAAAAATGTTTATAACTTGCAAAGAATGCGTTTCCGGACCCATGTTTAATATTTTCTTTTTTTATCTTTATCATGAGCAGAATATGCTCTTATAGTTTTTTGGCCACTTATTTTTAAAACTGTATGTGCATAGTGCAATTTATACAATAAAATTATTGATTTTTTATTTTCTATTTTATAATGATATGATCATAGTTTTTTTACCTTATTCTTATCAAATAATGATCTGCATATGTTCTGGTAGAGATTATAGGTGAACATTTTACGCAAGAAGTCGAGCCTTCTTTCCAGATTCTTACTTTTGCTGGCTGTATCAATGGACACGATATACAAGTTGATAAACCATAATAATGAATATTGATACATCGGATTAATATTGGACAGATCGACAATAGAATAATAAAGCGTTGCACTATATTTGGCAATTGGCTGGTAATTTTGTCGGAATTCTTCAATTTGTAAGGCTGTTTTTTTTGCGGCTACTTGCTTTCGTTTAATATCGGTTGATAGAATCTTTGATGAATCTAAAATCTCGATAGCTTTTTCATCCTCAAGAATGCTAACGCCGGGAGCTGAAAGTATCTGTAGAATATTATCCTCCACTTCTTTCAGAGTCTTACTGTTTAAGGCGCTTTGTATAATCAAATATTCGCGTTTCTCTTGTAGATCCGGCTGTTCTTTTGCAACCACAATGCCCAACAATTGATCTTCCAGTGCTTCCAACGTCAAGGCGCTATTAATCAGTGTTATCTTATTAAAGATTTCAGGTGAATAGTGAGGATTACGAAGTTTGGTCGTGATGTATAATCTAAAATTTGGATTATATTCAATGTTCTTCTCGCCAAGAACAATATACAAGATTCCACCAGATTTATAGGTCTTTCGCATTAGTATAGGATCTAACGCAGCATCTAATTGCTCGAGAACATTCTCGATTAGAACTGGTTTACCTAAAAAAATAAGAAATAATAAGAAATCGCTAAATAATATTTCAAACAAGACACTTTAGGATTATGTGTTATAATTAATAATTATGTTATATTTAATAATTATATAATACTATACAGGGTGTTTTTAAATTAAATGTTAAAATTTTAGGAACGCTAGGGAGCAATAAATTAAGAAAAAATCTTTTAGAAGTTTGTTCATTTTTGCTTCGTTTTGGAGAGAATTACAAAAAAAGAAACAAAATAATATTTAAAAAAAGAATGTAAAACAATACTAAAATTATTAGGTTTCAAAAAATACCAAGAAATAAAAATTATACAGCATGAAATTAAAAAAAGAAAAAATGAATTGAAATCCTCCTAAAGTAAAATTAAATGATTATAAATAAATACATGACATAACGCGAAATTATTGTCCTATTTATATTTACATTTCATTAATGAAGAGGTAACATGAATAAATAAGTATAAATAAATATATAATAAACTAAAACAAATAAATAAGTAATAAACTAAAACAAATAAATAAGTAATAAACTAAAACAAATAAATAAGTAATAAATTAAAACAAATAAATAAGTAATAAATTAAAACAAATAAATAACTAATAAACTAAAACAAATAAATAAGTAATAAACTAAAACAAAAAAAGTTCTCATCTTTTTAACTTATTTATTACTTAATTAAGTTATTTAAGCTTCAGAACGAAGCAAAAACGAGTAAATTTTTAAAGAAATTTTTTTCTTAATTTATCGATTCCCCATAAGCTCCCAAAATTTTGACATTTAATTTCAAGATAGATTCAAGATGTTATGATCAAATAATATGATATACATTAATTTCTAACACACGAAGTTGGCTATATCGCAGGGCTAAAATAAAAAATAAATATTGCCAGTGATATTTTAAGTAAAACCAGTATTATATATATATATATATATATATATATATATATATATACATATATATATACATTAAATCATTATATTCGTTTCAAACAGTACTACAACTTTTTTTGTGATGAAATATCTATAGTGAGAAAGAAATAGGAGGATTAAAAGGCAAAGACAGAAAAAAAGATTGTAGAAAATGGAATCCTAAAGAAAAAATTAATAAAAATGGAGAAAGAGGAAAATAAGGGGATGAAACGGAAAAGCGCGGAGAATATAGAGACGATATAGAAAAGGAAAAAAGAAATGATAGAAGGGGGAGAAGTGGAAATAAGATGGAGAAACTCAAAAGAGGATAAAACGATCAAAGATCACAGCAAATAGAATTAAAGGAGAGGTAGAGAAGATATGAGTTGATGAAAGAGAAATGAAAAAAAGGAATTGAAATAAAGGATTCAGAAGGTAAAGAAAATGCTGAAAGTGTAATTGAAAAGACAAATGTAAGATTTGAGAAAGAAGATGGAAGAGTTAATAAAAAAGCGGATGAAGGAAAAGAAGGGTGTTGTAAAATAGGCATTAGATATAGTTACAAAATTAATACTACAGAGGGCATTACTAGAGTATAAGAGAGTGTGTAGGCAAGACAAGATTTATAAAAGAGCTTATTGTATTGAATAAAAGAAAAAATATCAATTAATTAACAAGAGTCATTATTAATACACATCCATTCAACATGGCGCAGTCGTAGATAAAATACGAAAAGTGGATGGTTGATTGAAAGCGAGTAATAAAGAAATCTGAGTAAAGGTTAGGATTCACGGGATAAACTCTTTGAAATTAAGTAGAGCTTATAAAAAAAAATTTGATATTTGTGATCAAGATGGACACAAAAATTTCAGCTCCATTAAGTTCAGCGATAACATTGCAGAAAATTACAAACGAATTTCAAACAACGAGTCAATATACAGGATGTCTGATAATAATTGCCTCACTCGTAATGTGCTTTTTGAGCGGATTAAACCAAGCAGGAAAGTCCTTTATCATTTTTTTGTATAATGCTTAATAAAAGAATTATTATTGAGTAAAGTTTAGCCAAACATCCATAGCGCCGATTTTTAACCGCGCTGTGAGTTGAACGTTCACGTATATTACTAAGCGCACGGTTCACTGATGTGCGTATGGCTAAAGATTAGCGATAATTGACCAGACTTTACTCAATAATAATTTTTTTGTTAAGCGTTATAAAAGAAATGGTAAAGGATTTTCCTGCTTGGTTTAATCTGCTTTATCTGAACTTTACGAGTGGGGCGATTATTATCAGACATCCTGTATATATGATAGCAAATGGACTTAACGAAAAAACTAACGAAGTTAAAATCGCTATATTCCTAAATACAATTAGTGAAAATGGAATTGATATATTTAATAATTTTGGAACTAGTGAAGAGGAATAAAAGAATTTTGAGCTAGTAGTAAAAAATTCGATGAATATTTGTTATACTAAAAAAAATAAGTAATTATGCAGTATAAGGTAGCCAGCACCAATCTTCATCTTGACATATGTTGTCAAGGACATAATTCTGAGTAACTTTTTCTTATAAATTAATCGGCGGTCTCTTATAGTTTTTAAGAAATTTAATGTTAAAGTTTCACAATTTTAATGTATTTTCTATTATAAAATAAGGAAAAAGAAAGTTTGTTTATGTTGTATTTATGTAGAGTAGACGTGAAAAAAGTGTTTGTTTACATTTTCGAGGACGAAAATCCTTGGATTTTTCCACTTTCCACGCAAAGCAAGGTTCAATGCAAACTTTTGTGTATAATTTTTTGATAGTGATGCTCCCCACAGGGGGGATGAAACATACTGTTTCCATATACTTTTTAATGCGTAAATATAAAGTGAAAAGTTATAAACTTATGTGGAATCTTATTTCGCATTAAAAAGTATATGTGTGGAGGCAGTACGTTCCCCCCCCGTTTAGGAGGACTCCACTATCAAAAATTTAGGCACATAAGTTTGCGTTGAACCTCGCTTTGCATGGAAAGTAATAAACCTATGTGAATCCTCATTTCGCATTAAAAAATATATGCGTGGAAGCAATATGTTCCGCTCCTACGGAGGGGCTTCACCCTCAAAAAATTAGATACATAGTTTGCGTTGAACTTTGCTTTGAGTGGAAAGTGGAAAAACCCAAGAAGTTTTGTCTCTGGAAATGTAAACAAACACTTTTTCCACGTCTGTTCTACAGTATACAGAAATACAACGTAAACAAACTTTATTTTTCCTTATTTTATAATAGAAAATGCATTAAAACTGTAAAACTTTGAAATCGCATATCTCGGAAACTATAAGAGACCGCCGATTAATTTATAAGGAAATGTTCAGAATTATGTCCTTGACAACATATATCAAGATGAAGATAATTGGAGCTGGCTCTCCTATACTGCATAATTACCACAAATTCAAAAAAATTTGCACAAAACTTCGAATTTGTAGACGAACAGGATATGATTTGTGACAGATTGGTGTTAGGTATTACAGACTTGGCGGTACAGGAAAAGCTTTTAAGTATAACAGATTTAATAATAAAATTGAATAAGATGCTTGAAATATACAAAGCTAAAGAAATGTTGAAAAAAAGACTCAAAATGATGCAGGAGGAAAGAACAATAGAGAAAATTGACAGAAAATTGATTATGAAGACAAGGACAAAGAAGCAGAATATACAGAAAAGTTTTGAAGAGAAGAAAGAAACAAGAACTTAAACGGAATTCCAGTACAGAAGGTGCAACAGGGTCACGAGAATATCCAGCATTTGGAAAGAAATGCAACCGGTGTGAAAAATTAAATCACTTCGAAATAGCATGTAGAGTGAAAGAAGTCCAGGAGAGAAAACAGCGAAAATGAAGAAGAGGTATCAATAAAGGCAGTAAATATAGTAAAAGGAGAGATATATCAAATGTCTTTTGATCTGATATGAAAATATTTGAATAGATAATAAAATCATTAAATTTAAACTTGATAAAGGGGCGCAGCTGAGTATCTTATAAGAAAAAGTGATAGGTAGTTTAAAGAATAAACAGCTCAAAACAACAAATGTAATCTAAAAAAACCTTACAAAAGTAAAAAAAATACGTCAAGTACAGAAAAAAATCTTAACGCAAGAAATTACAAAATTTTTAATTTTTTCTTTAAAAAATAACTTTTAAAAGAATTTTTCCTTGGAAAATAATTTTCACTTAAAAAATAAAAATAAAAACTAAATATAAAATCAATAATTAACCAAGTACATAGAAACTTAGTTTAGTAGTAGAAAGTTTAGTTTGTAAAGAGTTGTAATTTGAAATAATATTTGTCATAAAATCAATCTTGCCATTATAAAAATATTATAGATTCTCTGAAGAAAATTAAAATGCATTCATTTTATTTTTATCAAGAAATTACATTATTATATTTTCTTCCCCCCAAATAAATATTTCTATAATATAATATATTATAGTATAATATATTAAATTGCACTATTATATTGGGGATTTTATTACAAATAAGTAAATCATAAAAAACTACTTAATCCTTAGTGTAATAACTTGATCACATTAATTATTAATTTTAAATTTAAAAGTGCCCTGTGCGAAACCGATCGAATTATTGTGAAATGAATCATGAGTTTTACCAAATAAGCCCGAAACGAAAAGGATGAAGATTAAAGCGACATACAAATACTTGGCGTGCCAGGCATTATATGTCATATTAATATATTGATAATAATGTAATGCATATTATACTAATATATTGATATAATATATTGATAATAATAATCTTGCAAATTCTTATTTCACATCGGGCACGCCAAGTATTCTGTTAACGAATGTAGAGATATGCATAATTTTATTATATGTGTATGTATGTATGCTTTATTGTGCCGCTATGAAATTACAATTCTTTCTATTTCTTTTCTCTCATTGTTTCTTAACCAATCTTAACTTAACTCTTTCTCTTTAACCTTATTCTTAATTTACATTTCTGTTTTTCGCACATCCTCGCATCTCTCTCTCTCTCTCTCTCTCTCTCTCTCTCTCTCTCTCTCTCTCGCACATACACATACACATATGCCGCGACCCCTGTACATAAGCAAAATCGTTCACAAGCTAGAAAGTATTTACCTATGTACTTGGCGTTGCGACGCTACCGCATCGCTTGATATTAGATACATATGGAGAACATAAATTTAAGCTTTTAAAACTAAATTGAAACATAAAGTAAAAGGCTGTGTAAAGATATAAGAATTTATTGTAGTGAAAAATTAAAGAATACTCTTATTAGGCTTAAGTCTTGTATAGAATTAGAGCTAGTAAAAAAATTAATACAGTTAAAGTTATAGAAAATAAGCAGGAATTTAAAAGAAATGAGGATTTGTTTATGAGAGTGGAAATATTTAAAGGAAAATGTCCAATTATACTGAAATCGGATTGTTGTTCAATTATAAAACCATCAAAATATCAAGTGATAAGGGATAACTTGAAAGCTGCGTTAGATGATCTTAAAGCAGAAGGCAATAATTATTAAAACTGAGGGACCTGCGAATTGGGCGAGCAATCTAATTCTTGTGGAAAAACCAAACAAAACGTTAAGAATTTGTTTAGATCTAGTAGATCTTAATAAAAGCATTAAACGGGAATTATGTTTATTACCAAGGGGAGAAAATTAGTGCAGCTCTGTCAGGCAAATAATGGTTTATTGTTCTAGATTTAAAAGATGGATTTTATCATGTCGAATTTGATAAAGATTCAAGTAGATTATACACAATTTATTCACCTTTTGGTAATAAAAGATTACCGTTTGGACTGTCTGGTTCCAGAACTTTTTCAGAAAATAAATAAAAAAATTTTGGAAGTTAGGATGTTGTTATAATATACATTGATGATATTTTAATTTTTGCAAAAAACGAAAGAAACTCATGATTTAATTTTAAGTAAGTTAGTCAACAGAACAAAAAAATTAAGTATTAGATTTAATCCTAACAAAGTACAATTTAGAGTTAATCAAGTAAGTTACTTAGACATAGATTCTTAAAAGCTGGGATTAAGCCAGATAAAGAAAGAATAAAAATTGTTTTTAAAAAGTCCATAAAATAAAAAAGAATGTTTAATTACTATCGTAATGTCATAAAATATTTATCTGAAATATCTGAAATATTGAGAAAGCTACTAAAAAAAGATATAGAGTTTCCATGATTAACAGCATATGAGCAAGTATTTAAATATATAAGTATTTAAAATGAAAAAAGTTTAGCGGAGACACCAGCGTTCATAAATTTTGACATCAATAATCATTATAGAAATGGATGCATCTAATAAAGAATTACGAGCATGTTTATTGCAACTCGAAAAACAAATATTTTTTGCGTCTCAAGGAATCTGAGAAACAATATGCGTAAATTGAAAAATAAAATGTTAGCAATAAATTTTACGGCACAAAAATTTAAAAATTACATTTATGGAAAAAAGCAGTGATGATAGAGCACAAACCTTAATCTCAATGAGAAAAAAGCTAGCAGATATTATTTTTCCAAGATTATAGCAATTAAAATTAAAGTTATTTAGGTTTGATTTCGAAACAAAATATTATTCAGGAAAATATTTATATATCGCTGATTTATTCCAGAATTTATAATAAAGATATAATTGAAGAAGATCCTAGTTTGCTTGAAGTAGTGCATGGTATACATGCTATTATTAATATTTCGCAAGAAAAAAAAAATTTAAAAAGACAAAAAATGATGAAATACTTAAGAAAGTTAAAGAATACTGCTTAAATGGTTGGACATAAAGTAATGTCAAAAATAATAAAATGATAATGACATTTAAAAATGTTAAAAATGATTTTACTATTATAAAAAATATTATACTGTACAAGATAGAATAGTGATTGTAGATAAAAACGGAAATGTTAAAACTTGCACATGAAGGATATTTCGGAATGAATAAAACTTGAAGAGAATGCAAGAAACATTTTATTAGCCAAACATGAGTATTGATGTCACTTTTGTTAAAAAATGTAGATGATGTAAAAAAATTTCTTTCAGCTAAAACACAAGAGAGTATGATAAAACATGATATTTCGAAAAGATCTTTTGTGAAGATAGCAGCATAGTGCAACATAGCAGATACAGCTCAAAACTCCACAGATAATTATTTAATCATTTTTATTACTATTCTAAGTGGCTGGAAATAATAAAAATAATAGATAAAACTACACAAAGTATTGTAGCAGCCCTAGTTTCATAAACTAGGGCTCCGATTATAATTCATGAACCAGGCATTCCCGAACATATATTCATATGACATTTTTTTCTTGTTTTTATATGAAGAACTCATCACCCAAGTTTGTCGATATATTTTTGAATTACCCTAATATATATATATTGTTACGTCCGTGCGTCGACTTCGAGGTTTATCGAATCGCGCACGACACAATCCGTACATACACTCCGTGTCGTGAATAATAACAACACTAATTATAAATAACAAAAGAAATTTTAATATAACACAATACACAGAATAACAAAGCGAAACCGATAATCTCGTTTATAAGGAAAACAGGATCAGTAGCGGAAACGTCTGCACGGAATCAAATCCGCCGCAAGACTGGCGGCTGAAAACATCAAAATGTCAGCTGTTGTTATAATAATGTCTCCTTAACGACGCGTTAGAAAATCATCTCCTGAAGACGGTACAGCACACCATCACAGGCGACACGCAGGAACGGATAAACAGAAGGCAGACGTAACTGCCTCTCTCTTCTATAAGATTGTCGTCCCGACAATCCAAAATAGGCTCAAGGGTTGACTGTTCTTCTCTTCTTCCAAAACGTAGAGGGTCCAGAGTACCCCAATGGCTTCCTGCCCTACCCCGAGCTGCCGCTACAGGTTACCGAGCATCATACTTGCAGGTCCCAGTCATACGCCTTCCAGGAATCCGTAGAACACTGCCCTCAAACCCTCTTCTTTTCCTCCTGTCCTCTGCTTCTCGCTTTGCTTGTGGTTATAACTCAACATGCCGCTTCAGGAAATCTTCGGACAAGGGGGGAGGGGCGGCTACCGGCATCCTCAAAGAGAACTCCCCAAGCCTGTGCCTCGGTATTCGCCCTAAGACCCGACGGGAAAACCACGGCTCAAAAACCGCGGGTGAGGCAGTCTTCAATGATAAATGATATACTCCTTAGCATTTTTCACACCATAATCTCCTTCAGCGTAAGATTTCACACCACATCCTTACCATTGAATTTCTTCAAAAATAAAAGAAATTAATCAAATAATCAAAACAAGTAATAAATCAAATTCGAATTGGGTCTCGGATGTAATAAGAAATATCTATATATGTCTTTCATGATGAGAGGCTAGTCTATCTAAATGAACTATTTTATCCTTATGCTTCTTGGACTTCCGAATAATATACCACGTCGTTTAATTATCGTCGTTTTAACTATCTCATAAGAGCCTTCCCAATTACTCTGTAATTTGAAAATTCTTCACACAATTCGTCGAGGATTGTACAACCAAACTTTGTTTCCTGATTCAAAACATAATTGACGATCTTTTCGATCATAAAAAGCCTTTGACCTCAAAGACTTTATATTCAAACGTTGCCTAACCCCATCATGAATTTTGTTCAATTTCTCTCTCAATTTTGAAACAAAACTTTCTTCCGACATATTTGCTTCATTCTCTGGAGGAATATCGCAAAGAAGATCCAAAGGTAACTTCAAATCTCGATCGAAACATGACTCAGCAGGAGAGACCCCTGTGGTCTCATGTCTAGCAGATCTACGCTAATAAACACATATCTATCCATCTATCCCAATCTCGTTTATTATCTGCAACAATCTTTGCTAAATAATTAACTATAATCTGGTGTTGCGGTTTGACTAAACCATTTGAGGATGAAACAGAGTTTTTTTTGTCTTCATAATGCCTAAGAAATGCGACAGCATCCGAAACATTCGCGAATCAAAATTCCTTCCCTGATCTGTATGTACTTACGACGGAACTCAAATCTAGAAATAACCTGATCTACAAAAGTCTCCGCAACAGTCTTTGCTCTAACATTTTTTAATGGAAACGCTTCTACCCACTTGGTAAAACAATCCGTAATAACCAGCAAATATTTATTCCCGGAAGAAGATGTTGGAAATAGACCTACAATATCTATCTGAATTCTTTTAAAAGAAACTCCAGCATTGTAAATTTGTATTTCAGATCTTCCTTTATCAGGAGGTCTCTTCTTAGCTATGCAAATCCGGCAGGATCTACAATTCTCCACACCTTGTTTACAGGTGGCCCAGTAAAATCTCTTCCGAATTTTCTCAAGAGTCTTATTTACCTCAAAATGACCACCTGAAGGAGAATCATGAGCTTCTTCTAAGATTTCTTTAACTCTTTTTTGCAGAATTATGATCTGAAAAACACAACTTTTCAAATTCTGAGATTCCCATTTCCTAAACAGAAAATAATCTAACTTCAGAGAATCCCATTATGATTAATAAATTTTAGCAGAAGAACCTTCTGAAACGATTTCCTGCCAGGAAGAACGCTGACCTTTTTCCTTTCAACAAAAAATCTTTACGATTGCTGAATCCTGTAACTGATCTTTTTTCAATCCCTCACAATTATTTTCCCTAAAAATCATATTTCCAACTAACTTTTTTTCCCTTGTATCTAATTTATTACAATAATTACAATTTGTTTCTTCACAAGAACCTTGATAAACCGTCAACGTTACCGTGAAGCTTCCCTCTCTGATGAATGACTTTAAAATTATATTGTTGAGTCCGTACCGTTGAGCCTACGCGCCATCTGGCTTTCTAAATTCTTAAACGACATCAGCCAAAGCAAGGAAATATGATCGGACCTAATTACGAATTTACATCCATACAAATAATGCTGAAACGATTTCAACGAATCAACTATGGCTAACAATTCCCGACACGTAACACAATAATTCCTTTCTGATTTATTTAACACACGACTTTAATATGCTATCACCCTCTCAACTTCATCTTGAATCTGAGATCAAACCGCACCGATTCCATGATTAGATCCGTCAGTGTCAAAAATAAATTGTCTTTCATCCCTTGGAAATAATAAAATAGGAGAAGACACTAAACGCTTCTTCAATTCCACAAAAGCTATCTCGCACTGCTCAGTCCACAAATTTCATCAGATTTTCAGTTAACGCAAACAATGGCTTTGCTATCAATGAAAATCTCTTCACGAATTTAGTATAATAAGAACAAAAAGCTAGGAAACTACGAATTTGTTTTTTGGTTCGAGGAACTGGCCAATTCTCAATAGTGGAAATCTTCTCAGGGTCAGTGATAATACCTGCTGAAAAATCACATGTCCTAAATACTTTATTTTCCGTTTGAAAAAAGAACATTTCCTTGGATTTAACTTTAAATTAACAGAAAGTAATCACGCGAAGACTTGTCTTAAAAGATTGAGCATATCTTCGAAACTTTCACCGAAAATAATCACATCGTCCAAATCCACCAAGCAAATATTAATTAACAGTTCTTTTAAAACTTTTTCCATTAATCGTTCGAAAGTGGCGGGAGCAGAGTCCAAAAGGCATAACAGTGAACTGCAACAAAACATTCCCAATCGAGAATGCTGTCTTCTGCTTGTCCTCATGATGAATTTTAATTTGTCAATACCCGCTTTTAAGGTCCAAAGTCGAGAACCAAAAACTACCACTTAATCGATCAAGAATATCATCAATCCGAGGTATTGGGTAGGAATCTCTTACCGTAATCGCATTCAACTTCCTATCATCAACACAGAATTTAATCGATCCGTCTTTTTTCCTAACCATAACGGCGGGTGAAACCCATGGACTTTATTATTCTTCTATTACTCTCTGACGTCTCATATCCGCAGTGATCTTATCGACCTCCTCTCGCAAAGGAATTCGACGGGGAGCCTGCTTGAGAGGATTTAAATTATTAACATTAATAGCATGTTCTACGATGTCACAATTCCCAGCTACAATTTCCTCCGAAAATACATTCTGAAAAACCACTACAAAACGAGCAAGAAGATCCTTCTGATTCTGTGTAAGTCCTTCAATTTCCCTTTCAAAAAGCTCGATAAAAAACTAAGGAATTTCATGTTTATAATTTCCTATGCGCGAACAAACATTTTTTCCTGTATCTCTTAAAATAGAATTTCCAAAAACCGACTCAAAAATATTTTCCAAATTCACTTTTAAGAGAAAATCAGCCTCTAGCAAGCAATCTTCTGCCATTTCAGTTACAAGAAATGGAATTTCCACACAACATTTCCCTATTCTAATCATTACAATGATTTTAAATTCGACAGGTACTTCTTCCCCTGTTGGATAGGTAATTCAAGAAAATCGATCGAGAGGAATTCGCCGCCTAGACATTCTAACTAAATTACTGTTAATCAGTAATACATCCGAGCCCGTATCAATTTTAATTGTACAAATCTGTTCATCAACATAACCCTTAAAATAAAATAATTTTTTCCTATTCTCAACATTTAAATTCCTACAGTTTTTAAAATAATTGTCTAATCCTATCGGGGCTTTTTGTTTGTTCGCCGAACTCGCCCCGATCAGCTCGACTAATTCTAGTTTCCCTTTTCCTTAAAAGAAGGACACTCCGCTCGAAAATGGCTTATACTTCCACACTGCCAACATTCTTTTGAAATTCTTTTGTGGTTATCATTTTTATTTCTAAATCTTTTTCCATCATTCCTATGATTTCTTTTGTATTTGTCTTTATTATAATTTTTTTTACTTTCATTAAAATCAGAAAATCTATCTCTCTTAAAATTTTCTTATAATAACTATTACTACTATTGTTATTGCTGCTAAAATCTTTTTTCCTTTTGAAATTACTTTCCTGAATTACTTTTATAGTCATTGCTCTCTGTATGGCCATTTTCAGAGAATTGACTCCCTCTAACTGTAAAATTCTTTTTATAAAATTATTCGAGAAAGCTGTAATGAATTGTGCACAAATGATTTTATCACGCACTTGATGAGAGCATTCCGGATATGCTAATTTTGATAATCGTTCAATTTCGGAGCCCAAAGTCGCCTCATCCTCTTCCGATTTTTGTTTTCTATTAGTAAATTGTGAATAATAAGACTGACAGCAACATCTCTCTCCAAAGCGTAACTCTACTTTAGACTTCAACTCTACATAATCCAAACTCTCAATTTCGTCAACGCATTCTAAAATTGCCCGCGCTTTTCCTCTCAAACAGGAAATTAACGCTACAGTTTTTGTCGCGTTACTCTGGTTAGCTCGAGCGATTAATTCGAATTGTGAAAAGAATTCTCTTAGCGGAACACTATCATCAAAAATATCCGGCTTTAATTTGTATCCTAATTCCCTATTAATTGATTCTCGTGATTCCCGCGCTCCGATTTCCTCACGCGCCCCTTCCTGAAAGTTACCCGCTCGGCTAGAACTATTTCTATTATTTAAACGACTTAGCTGAATGTCAGCATCCATCTGGTGCATCCTTTTCTCCATCCCGCGAAGCATCTCGTTCCGCTATTTAATGTGTGCTTTAAATTCGGCTCGTTCCTGCAAAAGCTCCTCTCGCAGCTCCTCTTCCGCTACGCAGATTAAAGCGTCAACGCTTCTAGTGTCGGTCCTGATGCCGCTTCCGGAAAAGCTAGAAGCGGAGTCTCAGCTCGTAATCTTTTGCGCGTCACGACTCCTGATGGAAATTTCTGTCGCTCTGATGCCATAGCTCGTTTTTTTTCGTTTCTTTTAATTGTATCGTTGTCCGATTATTCCGGACGAGCCCCCAAAATGTTGCGTCCACGCGTCGACTTCGAGATTAATCGAACCGCGCACGACACAATCCGCACTCACTCTCCGCACCGTAAATAATGACACTTATTATAAATAACAAAAGGAACTTTTATATAATACAGAGCACAGAATACAGAACACGGAACAGATAAACTCGTTTACAAAAGAAAGGGATCAATCGCGGAAACGTCCGCTGAATCGAATTCGCTGGAGACTCAGATGGCGGCCCAAAACATCAAAATGTCAGCTATTATTATAAACATCTCCTTTAGCGACGCGTTAGGGAATCATCTCCTGCAGACAGTACAACACAATACCACACCCAGAGACGGATAACAGAAGGACGTAACAATATATATATCAAGAGACACGATAGTGTCTCGCGCCAAGTATAGCGAGGCACACCGTGTATCTATACACGAGTCGGGCAGTTGCAAGTACCTCATAATTACGATTCTCAATACAACGGTTGGACCTATCAAATTTTTAATAGACTTAATAGATAACTTGGGTCATAATTATATAAGGAAAATGTCTTTTTTCTTACTCTACATGATTTACGATCAGAAATATTACGATGCAAAGTTCAAAATGTGACAATTTTGTTTAAGAAATGCCGACTTCACCAATGATATATATAATATAATATAAAATAAAATTTCAAGTCCTTTTACTGCTTTCGATGAAAAATTGCGCTAATATTGTTCTGAGTTATATTAGCAATGCTCTGCAGTTAGTGATTGATTAATTGAAAAATTATTATGGTAACCGCATCTAAACTAAAGGCTTACATTTGTGCAAATTTGAATTGAGTCTGGCCATAGTGCGTATTCCTTTTTATTGGTCGAAACAAAGTATAGAAAACCATGGCAGACCCAATAAAAATTCTAATGAAAAACATAATAATTAAAAAAAAAAAATAAAATAAGAAAATTACAAACAATTTATATTTATTTAAATAAGAAAATTACAAACAGCTTGTACTTTTTTATAAATTTATATATTTATTTAAGTAAGAAAATTACGAACAATCTGTATTTTTTTATAAATTCTTAAGTTAAAGAATAAAAAAAAACTTAACTTAAACAATAATATAATTATATTTAATATAATATTCTAAGATAATAATATACGATATTATAAAAAATATAAACTATATAATAAAAATTAAATCTTTCTAATTTTTTAATATTATTTAATTATATAATGGCCATTGTTTTGCAATTGTATATTGGTTTGGTTATTCGGCTTTTGGTACAGGCAATTTTTATTCTATATGAAATAAATCGTCTCATAATTTTCAAACTTGATTAGTGACAATTGTTAATAAGACTTGCATAAGAAACATTTTTTTATACAACACAATTATAATTGCTTTGCATTACACTCGTTTATGTATACACTGTTGCCATATTTTTTCAAAACTAATTAAGTGGCCAGATTCTATCCTTAAGGACTCTCTAGTATACATGAACGAATGTAGTGCAATGCAGTTATAATTACATTGTATAAAAATTTTTCTTATACAAGTCTTATTAACAATTGTTATTAATCAAGTTTAAAATTTATTAGATGATTTATTTCACATAAAATAAAACTAAAAGCCGACTAATCAAATTAATATAAAATAGCAAAACAATGGCCATGCAATATAAATTAAATAATGTTAAAAAGTTAAAAAGTAATAATATTGTTATATTATTATTAAGAATATTATTCTTAAAATATTATATTGAATATAGTTATATTATTATTATATTTAAGTTAATTTTTGTATTCTTTAATTTAAAAATTTATAGAAAAGTAC
The DNA here is from genome assembly GCF_021464435.1 of Cataglyphis hispanica. Classification (NCBI taxonomy): domain Eukaryota; kingdom Metazoa; phylum Arthropoda; class Insecta; order Hymenoptera; family Formicidae; genus Cataglyphis; species Cataglyphis hispanica. The sequence goes on along the minus strand of NC_065977.1, from coordinate 3,580,073 downwards.
GAGTTGTCCGTAATTTTCTTATTTATATAATTAATAATCAAACTACATGAATAACAACGATTATTCATTAAAAAATTTAGATTGTAAATAATAATGTATATTGCTGATACACTAATTTGTAATTATCCGTTATTCTTAGATAAGAATAGATAAGAAAATTTGAAAGATTTAATTATCTATAATAAGCAAAAAGAATATATATATATATATATATATATATATATATATATATATATATAAATGCATGTAAATGCTAAAAATCTCCTCTTGCTTCAATGTACGCATGGACACGTCGGATCATGGACTGTTGCTCCCTTTCAAAGGTCCCATGACGGTTGCGAATAATTTCGCAAACATGATGGATTGGTGAATGCATGTTTCTTTATTAGCGATTTCAGTTTCATAAACTAGGGCTACGATTATAACTCATACGATTATAACCAGACATTACCGGACATATGTTTATATGACATTTTTTTTTTATAAATTAGTTTAAAAAAGGAATATGTTGTAGAATAGGCATTAGATATACTTACAAGATTAAGTCTACAGAATAAAGGGCACTACTAGTGTATAAGAATGTGTGCAGACAAGACAAGAATTATAAGAGAACGAGCTAATTGTTTATATTGAATATAAGAAACAATGTCAACAAGAATTAACAAGAATCATTTATTAATATACATCCATTCAATACAAAAAAAGTGGTGGGAAGAGAGGGAGGAAGGAATGAGAAGAATAAAAGAAGGTTAAGAAGAAAAGTTAAGAGAAATCAAGATGAGGGAGAAAAAAAAAGGATTGAAAGGAAAGAAAAAAGGAAATCAGGAAAATCGAAGAAATGAAATGAGAGAGAAATGCAGAATAGTAAATCAGGTAAAGAGAGAAGTGCGGATGAAATGTATAGGAGATAAAAGAGAGAGGATAAAAAAGAATATGATAATAGAAAGATAGTGAAATTAAATAAAATGGAGGAAAAAAAGAAGTAATGAGAAAAAACAAAATACTAAAGGATAATGTTATATAAGTCAAGTCGAGTTTGAATCGAAAAATTTCGCGTTTATTGTCTGATAATCTAGGGAACTAGAGTAGAGTGGCGCAGCAGTTAAGTTAAGAGAAATAGAGAATAAGCTTAGGAGATAGAGCGTGAAATAGAACAACGCAGGTACTTGTATACGTAGAAAAGTAAATACAGAGATATTGATAACAACACATGGTGGCAGCGATAAATTAAATTCTAAGTATCAAAGTGCCAGTTAAATTCAGTAAAGTGTATTTATTGTGCTAAAATGGCTGGTTATACAAATATTCCCCTGCCAGAACAGTTTCCGTAGATAATTCCGTAGATTCTGCTTATTGGAACACATAAATCTATGTTTGATAGATACTGTACAGTGGCTAACACAACACAACATTGTAATAGAAAAGTCAAAGTCGACTATTTGTTATACGCCATGGGTCCAAGGGCAGAAGAAATTTACAATTTATTAACATGGGAATCGGAAGATAACAAAACTGTTCATAATAATTCGGAAGTTTACTGACTACTTTAACGTACAAATACTATTTAAATTAATCAATAGTAACTTTATTGCCCCCCAAAGAGGATTCAGTATTATACTTATCGATACATAACTTTTTAATACATACTCTCTCTTATTCCGATCTGACTCATACGGCCTTACATTGTCTATTACCTCCCTCCCTTCTTCGTTTCTTCGTTTTCTTCTCATTTTCACTCTCTCCTCTCCCTACCACTCCTCTTTCGTATTTTTCTCTTTACGCGTCTTCTAATTCCCTCTCTTCTCCCACCATACCTTCTTATCTTTGTCCCATTTCTATTCTTTTCCGTCAATCCATAGCCCTCTTCTCAAACCGTTCTCCTTCCCTTATCTCTCTTCTCATATTCCCCTTCCTCCCGCCCCAGTCCTTCCTTTCCTTGTTCCATTTCCGTTACTTCCCTTCAATTTAGCATCTTCCATGCTGTCCCTCTTTCCCATTCGCTTTCTTCCTTCCTTTCCTCTTCCTTTCCTTCCTTTCCATTTCGTCCATCTCCTTTGTCTTTCACATTCTTTCTTTTTTTTTCCATCCATTTCCTCTTTTTCTTTCCTCTTCTTCCTTCCAGGGCTCCATGCTGTGCTCTCTACCTTTTCGTTCCTTCCTATCTCTTTCTCCCTTTTCTACAATTTTTAAGTTCCTCTCTGTTCTTTCTCTCTTCTTTCCTGCCAATGATGTTTTCCTCTTCTTCATTCCTTTCTCTTTCCCTCTCTCTTTTCAATCATTCCATTCTCCTTTCTGCTCCCTTCTCTCTTCTTCGTTCCTCTCCTCCTTCCTTCCCTCTTCCATTCCTTCTCTCCTTCCTTCTTCTCTCTTCCATTCCTCTTCTTCTCTTCCATTTCCTTCTTTCCTCCACTTCATTCTTCCTCTTCATTCTCTTCCTCCATTCTTTCTTTCCTCTTCTTCCTCCTTTGCCTTCCATTCCGCTTCTCATGCCGCTATTTTTTTTGTCACCTCTACTACTTTGTCTCTATCTCTTTATGTCTCTTTCCTCAGATACCCGCTTCCGCATCTATCAGGATTTCCGTGTGCTCGCTTCTCGATCTGTTGTTCCTCTTAGCGCCATCTCCCGTCTCTTCCCATCCATTCTTATTCTTCTTCGCTGCGCGTCCTTCCTTCTCTGCCTTACGGATCCATCTCTTCATCTTCTATCACTGTCCACTCTCTCCTTTTCTCACTTCTGCCTTCCTAACTTCAATCTCCTTCCTGTCTTCTTTCCTTTCTTTTAACTTCTTTTTCCTGTCTTTCACTTAGTTCCCTCCAATCTCCCTTATTCTTCCCTCGTTACCTTTTCTGCTCCTTCATGCCACTTCTCCTTCTCCATTTCCACTAAGTAAATCACCTTTTTCCTCGAGCACATGTTTTCACCTTCCGTCTACCCAACTCTCGAAAGCGGTGTTATCTACAAATACTATTTATCAGCATTGTTTAATCGCCGTATGCAAAAAGACAACAAATCAATGGACGATTTTATTATATTAAAGATGTTACAGCGAAATATTGCAACTACGGAGAAACATGTGAAGAAATGATACGTGATAGACTTGTCAATGTTTGTGATATGAGATTATCGGAAAAAATGCAGCTACAAAATAATTTAGATTACAAGAAAGGTTTAGAAATAGTTAAGAGCTACAAATCGGTATTGCGGCAGAACCGCGAATTACATCAAGACAAGACTACAAGTGCTACTTCCATTCCAGAACCAAAGACAAAAAGCACACTTCGAAGAAAAGTAAGACTAACGATAAATCTTGGAAATGTTACTTCTGTGGAGAAGAAAAGCAGCACAGGCGTGACTCATGTCCCACTCGTGATTCAGAGTGTAAAAATGCAAACAAATCGGTCATTGGTCTAAAGTATGCAAGAAAGGAGAAAAGAAATTATAAGGATTATCTGCAGAACACTAAGATTAAAGCGGGGAACACACACTTTTGCATAAGTGCATAGCCATAAGTATAAGGAAATTGATTGATTCATTTCGTTAGGCATATGTTTGTGGACCAATCAATTTCTTTATGCTTATGGTTATGCGCTTATGCAAAAGTGTGTGTTCCCCGCTTAATACAGTAACCAATGATACGGATTATTACTTCGTCGGAATGGTCAAGAAAAATGAGAGCGCACAGTGAGAGGAAATTATCCACGTTAGCAGTGTTCCGATAAAGTTTAAGCTTGATAGTGGCGCAGACGTGACGGTTATTAGATCACAAATTTGGAATAAATATTTACGTCAACAGAATAATGAACTCATATCAGCGAACAAAAAGCCAATTGGGCCGTCTGGTCAACCTTTAAAAACAAAATGATTAAAATATGGTTAAAATTTCGTCAAGCAAAGGTTAAGTGCAATATTTATGTGGCTCGCGATCTAAACCAATGCTTGTTGGGTCGATAAAAATGTGTCTCGTTAAATTTAATTGTACGATGTGGAAAACTTGCAGCAACAATTAATCCTTTTAAAGAATTTCCATTGTTGTTTACAGGGCTAGGACTTCTAGCTACACTATATGAAATCAAGATAAAGGCAGACGCTAAACCTTATTGCCTAACTCAATCTCGTCGTGTACCACTACCTTTGATGTCAAAATTAAAGCAGAAACTTTATAAAATGCTTAAGTTAGATGTGATTAAGCCCGTGGAAATGCCGACAGAGTCGTGCTGCTGATTAGTCATTGTCAAGAAATACGAAACGCATGATATTCGTATATGCGTAGACCTAACTTTTTTGAATCGCGCTTTGGTTCAAGAGAATAATCCAGTGCCGGCAATAGAGCACACTTTGGGTCAAATGGTAGATGCTAAATATTTTTCGAAATTTGTACCAGCGGATTCGGGCAAGTGCCGCTATTTAAAGAATCTCAACTATTAACAACATTCATTATTCCATTTGAAAGATTCTGTTTCTTGCGTTTATCTTTTGGAATTTTATCAGCGCCGGAACATTATCAGAAATTTCGAGAATTTTTGATGGTTTTGAAGGTGTGATCAATCATACCGACGATATTCTAGTTTGGGGAACAACTCGTGCTGAGCATGATTCTCAGCTCCGTCAAATACTAAAAAGACTTGAGGAAAATAACGTCTCTGAACAAAACAAAGTATATTTTTAGTATCCAGGAGACTAAGTTTTTAGGACACGTGATTGGCGTTAACGGTATTTCAATAGACCCAAACAAAATTGGCGCTATTAAGAAGCTAGAAACTCCAAAGAGTGTGTCGGAAATAAGGTCATTTATAAGAATGGTACAGTATTTAATTAAATTTATACCGAAACTATATGGCTACTCGGACCTATGTATGAACTACTCAAAAATAACTCTGAGTTTAAGTGGTTGAGTCGTCATAAGCAGGGATTCTCGGATATTATTCAGAAGTTAATGTCAGCACCTTGTCTTGCTATTTTTGACTCATCACGTTTGATTGTACTTACGCATCTTCTTATGACTTAGGACAATACTAAATATTCAAGAAAAAGGTGGAGTATGGAGACTAGTGGCATTCGCTTCAAGAACTCTGAGCGATACAGAGAAGTGGTATGCACAGATTTGAAAAAGAAGCTCTAGCATTAACTTGGGCGTGTGAAAGATTTTACAAGTTTATTTACGGAGTAAACTTCAAATTAGAAACTAACCATAAGCCTTTGATTCCTTTGCTTCAGGCCAAACATCTAAACGAATTAAGCCCCAGATTGCAACGTTAAGGATGAGATTGATGCATTACGATTTTAAAGTGTTTTACTTCCCAGGAAAGGAAACAATAGCAACCGATTACTTAAGTCGCGCGCCAGTGAAAATTGATCTTACTCAAGTTTCCGAGTAGTCAAAAGAAGTTGAAGTTCATGTAAATTTGATTGATTGATCGCAACATTGCGATCTAACAGATCGGATTTTGACAAAATGACTGGAAAGTCAACAAAACGATTCAATGTGTCAAAAGTTAAAAGCACTTATTGTCTCTGGATGGAATAATAAGGAGAAATTGGGGCCAAACTTTAAACAATATTTTCAGCATCAAGATAATCTGTCTATTCAGAAGGGATTATGTTCGGACCTTGAGTGCTAGTACCGAACAATTTAAGTAAAGAAGCTTTGGAAGCGCTCCATTTTGGTCATCAAGATATTATTAAGTGCCGCAAACGAGCGAAAAGCAGTTTATGGTGGCCGGGTATTTCAGGTGACATTAAGCAAAAAGTTGAACAATGCTGCATTTGTGCCGAGTATAGATCGAATCGTTCCAAACCATTATTGCCTTCAAAATTTCCTGATGGATTATGGGAAGTAGCCATGGATTTTTTCAAATTTAAAGATTGCTGGTATCTTTTAATAGTTGATTATTATTCTCGGTACCCGGAGCTATACAAAGTACAAAGTTTGTCTACCAAAATTGTAATACAATGCTTGACTGATTCTTTCGCCAGACATGGAATTCCATCGGTACTTCGTAGTGATAACGGCCCGCAGTTTGATCCTTGAAAGACCCGAGAATTTATTGATTTCAAGAATAAATTTGGTTTTGATCACATCACCTTATCTTCTTATTACCCTAAAAGCAACGGGTTCATCAAAATTATGGTAAAATCAATAAAACTTGGTCTTGCAAAGATAGGAGACGCGTGTTTATTCTTAATGGAATATCGATCGACGCTATTGGAGTGCGGATTTCACATCTAGTAAACTGTTGAAGGGACAGAAGTTTCGTTCACTGTTACCAATTCATTCCAACAATTTAAAGTCTGTTATGATTGACCGTGAGATACTACAACGAGAAAAGGTTTGTATCGAACGCCAAAAGACAAACCACGATCAAAAACAGTACATAACAGAATCAGTTCATCTCAAAATAGGGGATGAAGTATGGTTCAAAGATATTAGAATATGAGGAATCATAAAGCAAAAATGTTCAGAACCACGTTCATATATAATAAACTGTGCTAAGGGGGATTTCCGCCGTACTCGTCACATTTAATTAAACTATTACCGTGTGAGAACGAGGAACAAAACAGCAAGAATGAAGAAGGAAGACATTTAGCCACTAAGAAAGATTCAAAGGAAACAGTGGAAGCAATTTCAGAGACAACCAAAACAACAACAACAGATGCCAGTCTTCACGAGAAACCAACAATTCGACGTGGAACTCGTAATCGGAAACCTTCTGATTATTTCTATTCTGATCCCAGATTTAGTAGTTTTAGCAGAGGGAAAAGCACAAACAAATAAACGCTTCATTTAAAGAAAGGAGGATGTTATATATGTCAAGATGTTGTAAGGGTTTTGTCAGGATAATGAGGAGGGAGAAGAACGCAGGGGATCGAATAAAGGCAGTGTGGAAATATCGTGAATAAGTGTAAACGGTATAAAAAGGTTTATTAAGACGTATTATAATAACACGGGCACAACGACAATGACGAGTGGGGCTGAACACTCTCGATAACGACAAACTATTACGCAAATATAGTACTAACACGCGAAGAACAGTGTGAGACCACACTGTGGCTGAGCGCCATACGATTAGCTCGAGATCGCGTAGTTTCCGCGGAAAAATAGCCGCTCGGATGAATAAATGCTATACGTGCTATCTGCACAACGGTCATGACGAGTTTGAATCGAAAAGTCCCACGTCTATTGTCTAATAATCTAGGAAACTAGACTAGATAGCGCGGCAGTTAAGTTAAGGGAAATAGAGAGTAAAGTTAGGAGCTAGAGAATGAGGTAGAACGACGCAGGCACTTGTATACGTAAAAAAGTAAATAAAGAGATATTGATAATAATAACATAGATAAAGAAGTAAGAATAGATGATGATCTAACATGGAAAGAAAGATGAAATGGAAGAGCGGTAAATTATCGTATATCAGCATCGAATCGGGTCGAGGATCGGCAACATAATGAAGCTGGATCGAAGTGTCCGATCGAGGAAAGTTGAGAAGTCAGTAAAGTCGTAAGCGTCGATCGTGAAAGGATCAAGGCGAAAATCGATCGAAGAATCATCAAGATCGAAGGGCGTCGTTATCGAGATCATATCGCGTCGATCGTGAATCAATGGATCCGCTCGAGGATCCGTCAGACAATCCGGCGATCCGATCGAAGTCCAGAATCGCGTCGTGATCGGATCCGCGTTCAGTCAGAACATCAATCGGCGATCGTCGATCGTCGATCGAATCATCGGATCCGGACTGGATCGCTCAATCGGTCAATCGGCGGCATCAGTCTCGGCGATCCGATCCGGCATCGGCGCGTCAGCATCGATCAATCCAGCATCGGATCAAAGGCACTTTATCGCGCAGATCTTCGCTCAGGCGCGTCAAAATCGTCGAATCGACTTTGCATCGATCATCGCGCATCATCGAGATCCGTCAGTCGCATCGTCATCGTCGATCAGAGCAAATCGTCGGATCGGATCGGCGTCGGATCAGATCAGTCAGACAAGGTCATCTCAAAATTATCAGCAAAGGCATCGGCGTCAGGTCGGAAAATAATCGGAGAAGTAAACAAAGAACTCAAAATATCAATAATAAAGAGAACAAAGGACATAAAGATCTAAAGATGACTAATGCATCGATCGTCAATATCATAGCGCAAATCTCATACATGAGATGGAGAAGAGAGGAATGTCTAAGTGAAGTTTAGGAGAAGAATGAGAACAATGGATCAAGTATGGCCACATGTATGCTCTGAATTATTTGATGAATAAATAGTTGAGAAAGTAAGATATTAGTGAGAGCGACGAAGAAGAGAGAAATGGTGAAAGAAGGATTGGTAGTGAGAATAGAAGAGAAAAGAAAAAGTGGAGAGTAGAGAAGAGTAAAAGTGGGTGAGCGATTAGACAGGAATTTTTAACAGCGAGATGATTAAGACAGAGATGCACCTCAATACATTCACATACATTCTACAGAGGAATGGGGAACAGAAGATGCAAGGAAAAGTAAACCTATCTTTGTGAGATTCGTCGATTATATTGAAACTTGAACTTTTTACGATAGAACTATCAAAAATAATAGACACATATGTCTTTATATCGATTGAAGTTTAGGAACGGGAGTAAAAATAAAAAGGATAAAAGTGGATTGGAGATGGGGAAGTTAGAAAAAATAACGAAATTCAAATATCTGAAATACATTCTGCAGAGGAATGGGGAACAGGAGATGCAAGGAAAAAAGGAAGAAAGGCGGCAGATGTGATGAAGGATGTGGTGAATATAAGAAAAAGGTTATGGGAAAAGTATTGGGAAAAAAATGTGGCTGTATGACACGTTATTATATATGGTAATCGGATATGAAGCAGAAGTATGGGAATGGAAAGAGAAAAAGAGAATAGAGGGAATACACAAAAAATTTATAAGAGGGACAATGGTGATAGACTGGAGAATGTCAGGCTATAGGTAAGGAAAGAAGTAGGATTGGAGAGGGAAAAGGGAATGGAATTTTGAAAGGAGCTTAAAGAAAAGCGGAAAAAACCCATACAGCACAGAACATTGCAGTTACATTGCAGTAATGTTACAATCTTGCAAGTTGCAATGTAATATTTTTGAGACATTATTGGAACGTGTAATTATAATATTGAATGATAATGTTACAGCAACATTCCAAAAACATTACATAGTATTTGATAATTGCTGGTTCATTCGTGTACCGCTATGCGGCGCATGTTGTTGTATTGCTATCTGTCCCGCGTTTAATTTCCAGTCATGATGATTATATAAAGCTTGCATAGAGCGGCTAATAAGATTAAAGATATAATAACTATTTTTATAATCTATACGATACCCGACGGTGTTTAAACTGAAAATCGTTTTAATAATCTCCATTCCTATATAAAACCAAAATTTGATAATAATTTTCTAATATGCAAGATATTTCAAATTTTAATAAATAAACTTTAAGAATGTATAGGAACATCCAAGAGACTTGAGAAAAAACTTGTATGCGTAAATCCACAATCTTTTTGCATCCGGATATTTTGGATGCAAACAAATTGTAAATTTACACAATTGCAACAAGTTTTTTTTATCTGTCTTGGATATTCTCAAGTTTAAGCGTTTAAAGGGTTCTGCATATTTGTAATAACGCGTTTCAATATTACAAATACATTGCACTATAACATTTCTGTAATGTTACATTGTAATAAGGGCGGACATTTTAACGTTGCCGCAAACAGTAACATTGCAGAAACATTTCGCAACTTCCATGCAATATTACAATGTTTCAATGTAAGATCTATGCAACATTTCTGCAATCTTTTGGTGCTATATGATAAGGGGAGAAATAGCAAATAAATATTGGAAAAAGATGAAGGAGAAAGAAGAAGACACTGGAGAGCTGGATACAAGAGAGAAAGGAATTTTTAAGAGAAAGAAGGGTGCAGAAAGGGGAAAAAGAAAGAGTAGAATATGGGATGTTGGAGAAATAAGAAAAGGCAGGAAAAGGAAAGAGGAAAGAAAATAGAAAAATCGAGATACAAAAATGATACAGGAGAATGAGAAGAGAGGGAATATCGAAAAGGATCGGAAGTGGAGGTAGAAGAGATAAGATTCAGGACATGAGAAAATAGATGGAAGGAAGATAGAAGAAGGACATGGAGCAAGAAAAGAGAAGATAGGAAAGAGAAAGGAGGAAAGAAGAAAGGAGGAAAGAAGTGAGAAAGAGAGGGAGAGAAAGAGAGAGAGAGAGAGAGATGCAAGGGTGCGTGCGAAAAACAGAAATGTAAGTTAAGAATAAAGTTAAAAAAAAGATAAGTTAAATTAAGATAGATTAAGAAACAATGTGAGAAAAGAATTGTAATTCCATAGCGATAAATAAAGCAAATATACATACACGTATAACAAAATTATGCATATCTCTTCATTCATTAACAAATAGCTTCTGTAAGCAACTGCTATTCTCGCGACAGAGTTTGCACCATTTAATTTGCTATATTTGTTATAGTCTTTTTTAATTCAAAGATGGAAGAAGGTGGTAAGTGTCCAAAGTGTGGACATCCTGTATATTATTCTATGTACTTATTATATATACAGAGTGTTCTGGAACAACCTTCGGTTCGTAAAATGACGTATTGCTGATACAATTCCAAGACGATTTTTTCTTTACCAAAATTTGAATTAAAGCGTAATTTTTGAGTTACAAGCAAAAATAGCAAATCACGCGTCCAGTACAGAAGGCAGGCAGGAGAGGTGCGGCGCTCCGCGAGCGCCCGACGCAGCCGTCCGACGTGTAATTACCACCACATGGGTCGCTAACTATTTTATCTTATAACATAAAATAATGCTTTAAATAAAATTTTGGTAAAGAAGAAAATATCTTAAAATTACATCAGAAATACGTGTTTCTTAAAATAACGTCACTTTAGCAAAAGTTGTTTCGGATCGCCAGTCGTCAGACGCTGCAATCAGCTGATTGCTACACGCGATGTGTGTATGGCGGAATGTGTGAGTAAAGGAAAGAAAGAGACAGAGAGAGAGAGAGAGAGAGAGAGAGAGAGAGAGAGAGGAAGAGGAAGAGAAGGAGGGACAGACGTTTATAACACGCACGCATGTACGCATATACTTTTTTTCTCGCTCTCTTTCTCTCTTTTACACAACACACATACACTCTCTCATTCAGTCACTCACTCACTCACCTGCTCACTCACAGCGTAGCGAATCTTCATGCTACGTATTATTGTTAACTGCTGCATGGCTACTATTATAGAGACAGACCGAGGATACTGCGCGACCAATGTTACTGCACGAACATTGTTATGTTGCGCTGCGAGAAACGCGACATGTAACCGTGCAAGTTGCGACGTGCGCGTGGCGCGTAATTGATGCGAGATGAGACGAACGATTTTCTAAAACCTTCGCATTGCAAATGCGGTAGAAAACATGAAACGTATAATGATGTATTTAAAAAAATTAATTATTTATCATAATTAATAACTATTTCTAATTATAATTTCATAATTATTATTTTAAAAAGCATGTATTATACGTTATTAATTTTTTGAAATTATTGCATTCACGATGCGAAGCTTATCGCAAGATTGCAAGAATAATGTAATTAATAAATTACATTTGGGAAAATTTATTTTTATTCTGCTCAAATCAGATGTTCCAATGTTAAAATGTATTGGTCGCTCTGCAAAGAGCGAATTGATAAAAAAACATTTTAGAGCAGATGGTCAAAATGCTCGTCATCCACCCTAACGCAAGCTCTCATGCGTTTTAATAAATTTCTTTTGACGTTCTCCATTATTTCTTCGTCCTCATCCCAAATAGTCGTAATTTTGTCTCTAGCTCTTCGGTATCTTCGGGAAGCGTTTTGTAAATTACTTCCTTAAAATAACCCTATAAGAAAAAACCCAGAGGATTGAGATACGTAGATCTTGCGGGCCAATGTATCGTACCGACCCATCCAGTGGGAAAATGCTCGTTTAAATAATTCGTAACGATCCTGGCGTTGTGTGGCTCAGCACCATCTTGTTGAAAGACAATCTCATTTCTTTCAAATAATGGCACATCTTCTAGAAAATCTAATAGATTTTCTGTTAAAAAATCGATGTAAGTTCCAGTTAAAATATCTGGAAGAATAACTGGACCAAGTATTTCAGTGCCCATTATTCTAGTCAACACATTAATCTTCCAACGAGTTTGAAAATTTCGAAGTCGCGTGACTCTCGGATTTTCCTCGCTCAAAAAGTGCATATTATGCACATTAAAAATTTCTTCTTGTGTGAATAGCGATTCATCGCTGAATATCGCACGAGAGGAATATCTGGGATCTCGATTGATGTTTTGCAGAAAATTTTTGCAAAACGTCGTCTTGCGGGATAATCTGCTGGTCATAAATGTTGCACGCGTGTTTAATGAAACGCGTGCAACTTTCCTTCTTTTAATATACTTTGTACGGTTGTATAAGATAAATAATTTTCTCGAGCAACTACCCGAATATTGGTTTCGGGATTATCCTCGAAAGCACATACGACTCTCTCCGTGTTCCGTAATATCGTAAAGTCTTTGAACTGTTGCAAGTATAACGTGACCCGATGGATGTTTTCGGTTTGGATACAATTCGGCGTATCTTCTTGCAGCATGGTTCTGCTGCCTGTGACACTCGCCAAGTGCCATCAGTATGTCGTAGTATTCTTGACTTGTGTACGATGCCATATCTTTTTCGCGCTTATAATCGGGTGTCGTATATTGCGTGTCATTACCTGAATTGCGCTATTCGTTGCAGGAGGCGCGGAAGGGGTATCATCTTTCCGCGAGGATCGTATAAATAAGATGCACGATGGATGCTGCAATCAGTGAACGATGACCAGCGATTATCAATAAGCGCGAAGAAAATATGGCAACGTACAAGTCAAGAATACTACGCAAAAAGATACGCCAAATTGTATCCAAATAGAAGACATCCATCGGGTCACTTATACTTGCAGCAGCTCAAAGAGTCTACGATACTGGCAATGTCCTGCCGAACAAACACGATACTGGAAAAGATCGCTATGTTAGAAATGTACGGAACACGGAGAGAGACGTACGTGCTTTCGAGGATAATCCCGAAAAAAGTATTCGGGTAGTTGCTCGAGAAAATTATTTATCTTGTACAACCATACAAAGTATATTAAAAGAAGAAAAGTTGCACGCGTTTCATTATACACGCGTGCAACATTTACGACCAGCAGATTACTCCGCAAGACGAACGTTTTGCGAAAATTTTCTGCGAAACATCAATCGAGATCCCAGATATTCCTCTCGTGCAATATTCAGCGATAAATCGCTATTCACACAAGAAGAAATTTTTAATGTGCATAATATGCACTTTTTGAGCGAGGAAAATCCGAGAGTCACGCGACTTCGAAATTTTCAAACTCGTTGGAAGATTAATGTGTTGACTAGAATAATGGGCACTGAAATACTTGGTCCAGATATTTTAACTGGAAGAACTTACGTTGAATTTTTAACAGAAAATCTACTAAATTTTCTAGAAGATGTGCCATTATTTGAAAGAACAGATTGTCTTTCAACAAGGTGGTGCTGGGCCATACAACGCCAAGATCGTTACGAATTATTTTAACGAGTGTTTTCCCGCTGAATGGGTCGGTACGGCCCGACAGTTGGCCTGCAAGATCTCCGTATTTCAATCCTCTAGATTTCTTCTTTTGGGGATATTGTAAAAAAGTAATTTACAAAACGCTTCCCCAAGATACCGAAGAGCTAGAGACAAAATTACGACATGATATTTGGGATGTGGATGAAGAAATAATGGAGAAAATCAAAAGAAATTTATTAAAAAATTTATTAAAACGCATGAGAGCTTTCGTTAGGGTGGATGGCGGGCATTTCGAGCATCTGCTCTAAAATGTTTTTTTTTTTTATCAATCCGCTCTTTTCAGAGCGACCAATACATTTTAACGTTGGTACATCTGATTTGAGCAGAATAAAAATTAATTTTCCCAAATGTAATTTATTAATTACATTATTCTTGCAATCTTGCGATAGACTAAAACTTTCGCATCGTGAATGCAATAATTTCGAAAACGTAATAACGTATAATACATGCTTTTTAAAATAATAATTATGAAATTATAATTAGAAATAGTTATTAATTATGATAAATAATTAATTTTTTTAAGTACGTCATTATACGTTTCATGTTTTCTACCGCATTCACAATGCAAAGGTTTTGCGCGCAGTAACAACGGTCGCGCAGTCTCCGCGGTTTGTCGCTATAATAGTAACCGTGCAACAATTAGCTATAATACGTAGCATGAAGATTCGCTACGCTGTGTATGAGCAGGTGAGTGAGCAGGTGAGTGAGTGAGTGACTGAATGAGAGAGTGTATGAGTGTTTGTGTAAAAGAGAGAAAGAGAGCGAGAAGAAAAGTGCATGTTATTAACGTCTGTCTCTCCTTCTCTTCGTCTTCCTCTCTCTCTCTTTCTCTCTCTCTCTCTCTCTCTGTCTCTCTCTTTCTGTCTCTTTCTTTCTTTTACGCACACACTCCGCGCACAGATGCCAATTTTGAGACGTGCCACATGGCAAATCGTAGTGGAAGGGATACATACACAAGCTCAACTGTGTACATGTGATACGCAAAGCGGCTGCGTATCACATGTACACTGTTATGCTTGTGTATGTATCCCTTCCACTACGATTTGCCATGTGGCGCGTCTCAAAATTGGCATCTCTGACTCCGCCATACACATATCGTGTAGCAATTAGCTGATTGCAGCATCCGATGGCCGGCGATCCAGATCAACTTTTGCTAAAGTGACTGAAGTTATTTTAAGAAACACGTATTTCAGACAAATATATATGTATATATTCTATTGTACATTCCTAATAAGCAGAAAGTTATTAATATAACGTTATTACAATGATATTCAGTAAAATAATATTAAGTACATATGTATTTTTTTAACGTTGTAGTCGGCATCATTATGTACATACTTGATACTATTTTAAGATTTTAAATATAATAAAGAAAGGCTCCGTTATTGAAAAATAATAAACGGGATAAGCGACGTAAGGAGCCAGGTGCAGAACACAGAGCGCAAAAACAAAATATTAAATATTCAAAAACGATAAAAAATGCATACATTCCGATCCTTTTTTAGGTCATTTTCAGCGTTATTAAACTAAATTATACTACATTATTTCTGTATCTCATTTCGGACACAGACATGAACTTTTTCCTTCTTTGTCTTTCATCCATTTGGAAACTAAACAATAAGATGCACTGTTGCATCAAAAATCCAATGACTATTGTGGTGTCGAATTGAAGAGAGAGAGAATTAGATGTATTTATTAATTTTTAACTGTTGACTTTCTTTATTGATCATAATTATTGTACCGTTTTTCTTTCTATACTTGCATTGCCGTTGTCCTCGTCGTGTTATGCCGATTACTTTCATATTGTAATTTAGTTTAATAGCTAAAGATTACCCAAAAAAGGATTGAAATGTACGCATTTTTTATCGTTTTTGACTATTTAATATTTTGTTTTTGCGCTGTGTTCTGCTCCTGGCTCCTTATGCCGTTTACCCTGTTTATTATTTAAGATTTTAATAACGTTAAAGTGGAAGTGATTTAATATCACGAACAATGTTGTGCAAATATTTTTTTTATAATATGTTAAAATAACATTGAAAAAATATTTAAAATATTATTTTAAAAATGTTTCAATGATACTCAAAAATTGTATGCTTTTAATACTTGAATTTGGTAAAAATAAAAATATCTTATTTTTATTAAATTTTAATTTGAAAAAGTTATTTTTACTAAAGTCAAATAGAAAAGTTTTTTGTTTTGATATATGAATTTATCTCTTTAGTTTGGGCATGCAAAATCTAAGACAAGTCTGATAAAAAGTCATCATATTTTTGTTGAAAAAAAATATGTGTATATACATATACACTTCAAAAAAAAAAAAAAAAAAAATAGTATCAAATTTTAGAAATATGAAGTAAAGGATGTAATTGTAAAGACAAACCAAAAGATCTTAATAAGTACTATTCCAGGACGTGGTTAAAGGGCGTGTGAGAGAGTGGACGCCTGCCTGGAGTGTGAAGTAATTTTTAGCAAATATTCATTGTATAGCGAGTAAGAAAAGATGATATAAGATAAGTAGGAGAAAAGAATAGATAGGAGGGAAGAGGTATGATTGGAGGAAAGAGCAGAAATATAATAGATAGAACATTATTTAGAGATAAAGCGAGGCGACAAAGATTAGAGATTAAGCGAGAAGATCGGGCAACGGAGAAAATGTCGGTAAGGAAGAAATGTACAAGAATGGTAAATTATGTGAGGAAAGTAAGGTAAAAAGGAAGGTTACATTTACAAAAGACAAAGAGGAGAGCATTATAAAGTTAAAAAAATTAAAAGAATGGGTGCACGAGGAGATTATTGGAATAAAAGAAAGTATGAAAGAATATAGAAAAGCTATAAAAAATATAGAAGAGAAAGAAAAAGAATGGAAGGTCAGATTAAATAATATTGAAGAGGTAATAGAAAAGATGGGAAAGGAAACAGAAAATTTAAAACAGGATCATACATTTATAGAGGAAGAAAAGGAAAGATCAGTTAGTAGGGAAAATAGAAGTAGGAGAAGTAGTTTTAAAAGCTCAGGATGATTATTAATAAGTAATAGATTAAGTATTGTAATAAAGAAGTTGAAAGATAAGAAAGATGGTAATAGATAAGGAAAGGAAAGAGAGGAGAAATAATATAGAGATAAAAGGGATAGATATAAACAAGATAGTTACAGATAAAAAAGAATAAGTTTTCTAAAGATTTTCTAAAGAGTAGGTTGAAAATAAACTGTGATATAATAAGTGTTAGGATGAGTAGGTATGTGATAATAGCTAAAATAAGTAAGGAGGAAGACAAGAGAACGGTAATGAAAAACAAAAATAGGTTAAAGGGAGAAAACATTTTTATAGGAAACGATTTAACATTGGAGGATAAAAAAAGACAAGAAAAAATAAGTAAATGAGTAAAGCTAAAGAACAGAAAACAGAAGGAAGGTGTGAAGATAGAGTACGCTAAAGTTAATATAAAGGGAATATGAAAAAAGTGAAAAGAGATAGAGAGAGTATTAAATAGAGAGGATACGAGGAAGGATGAAAGGAGAGATAGAGGAAGGTGGGAAAAGTGATGGAAGGCCTAAGACACATGTTTGGGGATATAAATATGCAGTAAAAGAAATGAAAAGAAGAGGTAGAGCAAAGGGAGATTTTATAATAGATAAAGAAGATAAAAGAAGAAATTGGGGTAGGGGAGCTGATAAAATAATAAGTGTAGATGAGGAAGAGTATGTAGTTGCAGAAATAGAAAGAATGCAATATATTATATAGATTGGAATATTAAGGAAAAATAGAGAAATGGATAGAAGGAAAGGAGACCGAGCGAGTAAGAGGTAATTTTAAAGTAAATATTAGAATAGGTGAACTAGGAAGAGGCGAAGACAGAAAGCGTGAAATAGAGATGAAAAGTAAGAATAAGACGATAAGAAATGGAAGTAGGAATTTAATAGAATATACCAAAGAATAAGGATGGCATGTGTTAAGTGGAATCAGAAAGGACAGAAGGGAATTAGAAATGGAAATTCACGTATGTAGGTATGAGAAGTAACACAATAATCGATTATGTTTTTTGTAGTGAAGAAGCGTATGAGAATGTAATAGAATTTAACGTATGTGACAAAGTGGATTCGGATCACAGACCAATTTTGTTAATATTGGAAGATAAAAAAAGAGGAAGAAGAAGGAGAAAAAAAAGAGGAAAGGGAAAACAAGAAGAAGGAAGAAAAGAACTGGAAGATCTGTTGGGATGAGGAATCTATATTAAGATATAGAAAAAATCTGGAAAAGATAATTTGGGAAGCAGATAGGCAGGATACAATTGAGGCAAAATGGGACAAACTTAAACATATAGTACACGAGGCCATATAAAGAAAAGATAAAGAAAAAGATGGTAATGAAAAGAAAGGAACTAGGTCTTAAAGATTGGAATAAACAATACTCAAGAAAGAAAAGAAGAGTGCAAAAAAGTTATAAGAGATGGAGGATGAGTAAAATAAGAAAAAAGAAATATCTGCAAGAAAAGAAGGAGCTAAGAGATCTTGCAGAAAAGAAACAACGAGAAAAAAAGGAAAAAGAGGAAAATAAATTGAGAAAATAAAAGAATGCAATGGAGGTATGGAATTTTATAATAGGAAAAGAGATATAAGGAAAAGAGGAAGAACTTAGAGAAAACAAAGATGCGTATGAGGAAACAATAAGGAAGATCAATCAAAAAGTCAGAGAGAAAGAGGAGATTTGGAATGCGATAAAGAAATTAAAAAAAGGAAATCAGTTGGCGTAGACGGCATACTCATGGAGCCTTGGAAGTTTGGAGGAGGTGCAGTATGGAAAGGATTGGTGGAACTTATGAGACAGATTTGGAAGGAAAGTTACATACCTAAAGATTGGAAAATATCGATAATAATATCATTGTACAAGAGGCGAGATTCAAACATAACAAATAATTACAGAGATATATCCTTGCTCGGCCTATAAGATCTATGCGGAGATTTTGAGAAATAGATTAAAAGTGAAAAGGCTGAGTCTGTTACCGGAAAGTCAGACAGGATTTAAAAAAGGAAAAGCAACGATAGACAACATTTTCGTGTTAAATCATATAATACAGTAAAAAGAAAAAAAGGAATAAGAAAAGAGTCTAGTCTTTGTTCGTGGATCTGAAAGCAACCTTTGATACTGTGGAGAGGAACAATTATAGGAAGATACTAAAAGAAAAAGTGATAGAGACAGAATTTATCTGGAGACTGGAAAGGATATATGAAGAGACAGAGGTAATAGCAAAAGAAGAGATTTCCGAAAAGTTCAGAACAACGACAGGGATGTACGCCAAGGGTATATGATGAGTCTACTTTTGTTTAATTTGTATATTGTGGATATAGGTAAAGATTTGGAGATGCGAAACATACGTGATATACAATTATACAATTGATAAAAGATTATGGTCCTTAGAATACGCAGACGATATGGTGTTTCTGGCAAAGAATAGGGAGGCATTATTAGACATGATGCAGATAGTAAAAAGGTTCTTAAATAAAAGAAAATTGATATTATGTACAGAGAAAACAAGAGTAATTTTTAACAGAGGAAATAGGAAAAGAAAAGAAAATTGGAAATGGAAAGGGAAAGAAATTGATGAGGTTAGAGTTTTTAAATATCTAGGTCTTGTGTTTAACTATAAGGGTAATTATAAGAATCATATAAGATATATAAGGAATAAAGGTATGATAGCAGCCAACAAAATATGATTAGGAGAACGGATATGCAAGAACGATTTTAGTAGAAGGTGGGTTTTGTTTAGATATTTGATACAAAGTGTGATATCCTACTAGATAGAAATTTAGGGATGGAAGGTAAAGAAAGAATTAGAAAAAATAATATTGGACTATGTGAGATGGATCTTCAAACTAGATTCTTGCACTACAAAGTACTTAATAACAAGAGAATTAAGAATAAATAAATTAAAGCTAAAATAGAGTTTAAAAGCAATAAAGTATGAAAAATAAGAGAGTTAAACGAAAGTAGATAATTGAAAAAATGCTGGAGTGAAAAAGAAAATACAGGATTGGAAGACATATAGTAGAGAGAGAAAAGGATATTATAATAGAAATCATTGAAGGATAGAAGCTCTAGAAGATTTAAGAAGGAGAGGAGATGATTTGAAAAAGAAATTAAGTGAGAGAGAATGGGATGCGCAAAGGTAAGCAAAAGAAGGTAAAATAAAGGAAGCCAGGTACAATAAAAAGTAGAAGGAATTGGAAACAGAGATACAAGGACCAAGATATTTGAGAAAAAGTAGCGTAGATATAGGTAATATAGGAGATATGATAAGAGCATTGTTAAAGATAAGATGCGAAAATATGGAGGAAAGGAATAAATATTGATTGGAGGAAAAAGCGACGTTATGTGCATTCTGCGGTAAGTGAAGATTGATAACTCATTATATAAAGGAATATGAAACTACTACAGATTGGTTTAAAGAATTAGGTACAAATCGTAGCGAGGTAGTAAGTAGGGTTTGGAGTGATGAAATAGATGACATTAAAGATATTGGGAAAGTACGGAGAGAAAAATAATTTATTTTTAAGAATAGGAAAGGAATGTAGAGGTAAACTAATCTTTACTAATCATAGAAGTAGGAATTATGAATGCGTGAGTGCGTGAATATTTAAAGAATTTTATATGTAAACCAAGTTCATTCCAAACAGCTGAAGTTATAAATAAATTATTATTAATAAGTAGTACTCTAAAAATTATGCAGAATTATAATGTATTTTCTGTTATTATATTAGATAGAATTCATTTCGAGTATATATTTTATGATATATTTACACGGGGAGAGAAAGTTACTTTATAAAAGTAATTCATTACCGTTACCCCGTTTCTCCTTCTAAAATATAATTTGTTACCATTATTTGTTACCATTATATACTCATTATTAATTTTAAAAAATAACTTATTACCGTTATTGTTATTCAAAATATAATGAGGCGTTACAATTTCGGTTATTTTTTAAAATGTTAATACAAAATCAAATTAAATACTCAAAATTCACATTATTAAATATTACTTTATATTAAAATATAACAAAAGCAATATTATTTTGATAGTGATATTGTTATTAATATAAAATGTATAATAATTTTAATAATTAATAATAAAAATAAAATATAATAAATATAAATAAAAAAGGAAAAAAATATCTACCAATCATTGACAGATAAAATTTAAAGTTTACTGTCTATAATTTTAATTTCATGCCTATTTGTTTGCCTCGCTGATCTCTTTTGTTTTCATATGTGTTTGTTCCCACGCCCGCTTGATAGTGAGAGTTTGACTGCGGAGTGTTATTGTCACGCGGTTCGTATATGACTCTGTTGGCGATTGGCGTAAGCCCTCCACAGGTGAGTTTGGCAAATCAAGATAAGTACAATATTTTACTCTCATTATCCCACCGTCGTTTAAATTTCCAGGCATTTATCTGATGTATATTTCTTCCCACAAGTTCTTAGGAAAACTTGCGGTGGATAATGATTAACTATAAATGACTAACTATACCTTCTCGAGGGCTCGTAAACAACTTTTGATCATTTTTTGAATTTTAACTACTGACTAACATTAATTATAACTAATTCTTTGACCATATTTATTATAATTTTATCACTGAAGAGAGTTTAGATGAGGACAGAAACGTTTGAATTTTTGACAACTTTGAATTTTACAACTTTGTTATATTATTATTTGCTATATTATTTATTATATTTATTTTATATTTATCTTATTACATTGTTTTGATTGGCGTTTGTTTATACATTTGCGATCTAAGATATTTATAATCATATTGTAATCATTAAAATTTGCGCCTTATTTGCGCATTATTTTATGTTTCTAAGTTATTTATATTTATTTTAAGCGTACTTTTTAAACTGATTTATATACTTGTTTAAAAAAGTTATTTATATTTATTTTAAGCGTACTTTTTAAACTGATTTATATACTTGTTTAAAAAAGAAAAAATTTCTTATTGTTTCTTCCAAAGTTTAAATAAAAAAATTATCTTTAAAAAAACAAGGTAAAAAAAAGCCCCAAGTACATGCGCTATGTGAAAAAATATTATATTTAAATAAAAACATTTTTAATAAAAATATTTTTATATGAAATAATCATTTAAATTTCCTGCAAAAATAATAAAATTAAAAAATTGTGCCAGAAGAATAAAAATTTATGCTATGAAATTCCTTATATTTAAATAAATATATATTTTATAAACATTATATTTATAAAAACAATTTAATCAAATACTTTTATAAAATAGTTATTTAAATTTCCTACAAAAATAATAATATTGAAAAATTGTGCTAACTGAGTGAAAATTTATGTAGTAAAATATTTTTATTATATTATTTCCAATATTAAGAAAAATTATACTTAATAAACTGCATTATAGTTAAAATAATAGTAACTAAAGTATAGTTAAAATCAAGTTATTTTATAACTAACAATATACACATAATATACATTATACACAATATACACACATATACATCTAAGACTTTGGGATATAATTTATTGAAAGAAAATTTTTCGCAAACTCTAAATCGCGTAAGACAAACTTACATCAAAGCAAGGTATAAAAACTTGACGTGCCCGGGTCGCATTAAAACATATTGTCTATAATTTATTTTTCTAAAACAGTGCTTGGGATTAGTTGCCCTTTTCGAGCATATCTGAAGCGAAGCCTATAATTCCCCCACTACCGTCCGAGGTTCTGCGGCAGAGCCGCCGATCGCGCGTGTAACGCTATGCCTCAGGAGTGTCCGATCTAAAAAAATATGCTGAGATTGTATTTTCCGTCAAATCGTTGTCAAAATTTACTTTGCCTATATTATTATTTTTGAAATATATTATTATAACATATATAATATATGAATAATAGACAAATTATCCGACAAAGCAAATTTTAATGACGATTTGATGGAAGATACGATTCTAGCATACTTTTTTAGATCGTGATTTTTTTAGGGGCGCTCCTGAGGCACAGCGTTCCACGCACGATCGGCGGCTCGGCCGTCAAGTTTCGAACGGTAGTGGAGGGATCGTAGGCGTCGCTTCAGATATCGACCTGAAAAGGGCAATTAACTCCGAGCATTGGTCTAAAACATCAAAACATTAAATATTTATATATTATATTAAATTTTATTTAGTTTTATACAAATAGCATAATACAAATCCACTAAAATTTTGATTATATATATATATATATATATATATATATATATATATATATACATATATATACGCTCCCACAGAAAAGTCGTTTACCATTTTGTCCTATAACACTAGAGGAGTTATTATTGAGTAAAGTCTCGTCAATCATCACCGCACGTTTGGTAATGTGTATGATCGTTCAGTTGTTACAGCGCGACTCATCGACGTGACCGACTAAAGATGATTGACCAGACTTTACTTATTAATAATAATTCTTTTATTGCGTATAAGAAAAAATGATAAAGCACTTTTTGGTTCAGTTTACTGTGCTCTACTCAATCACAAGCGCTGACACAATCTTTATAAAACACCCTGTATAGTACAACATATATTTTATAAAATATTTTATAAAATTTCTGTAAAATTTTTTTAATTAATTATTTATAGGAAATTATACACAAAGACACAAGTTTTTAACTTTAATGTATAATAACGTGTTATAACGTTGAGCATGCGATAATCTCTTCTTACGCATATGTACAAACGCGCGATGAACTGAGACTGAGTGTGCCTACTGATATGATTGCATGCGTCTGTTGCATGCGTGTATGTGTACAGCCGACTTACCGCCCGATATATACTTGCATACTTGCTACAGATTTTGCGTAATGATAAAAATGAAAACAAATGCGCATCTTTATAAATGTTTATCTTTATAAATGAATCATTTTGTAACCCAACAAAAACATTGTTTTTATAAATAATTGTTGTGAAATTAATTTTATACATAATAACATTATTTATATTTAACGAAAAAATTATATAAAATTAATTATTTATATTTATATTAATATGAATTATTCTGTACAATTAATAATAATTGTAGTATCTTTGTATATTATACATTATTTGTTATATACAAGGTGTTCCTTAAAATTTCGAAATTTAAATTTTGCAATGGAATAATTCTGGAAATATTAAATAATGAAAAAATGTTTCAATTTTTTTAAGCAGTATTTTCTAAAATGTAATAGCTTTTACTTTACAACAATTTATATGATCACTTGTGCGTCTAATAACTGATAATCGAGCATTTAAAGTTTTACTTACTCTATATACAATAATTAATTGATAAATTATCAAATTTTATATCAATCTTGTTACTAATAAAATACTAATAAGATATAAATATATATAAAAGAATTTATATGTGTATATATATATATATATATATATATATATATATATATACTTTTATTTTAAAGTTTTATTTACTCTATATACAATAATTAATTGATAAATTATCAAACTTTAATAACAATTTTGTTACTAATAAAATACTAATAAAATATTAATAACATATAAATATATATAAAATGAAAAAATAAAATATATATATATATATATATATATATATATATATAAATACCGTATTGAATTGCGCGCTCGATAATATCCATGTAATTGTAATCGATCAATTTCACGATTTCGAGCTCATTCGTTTTTTCCATATTGCGGATCCATTTATTGGTTTGACCTTGCGGATCAATAAACAGACTCCATCTATTCGAATTATCCATTATAATGGCATTTTCAGTGGAGAAGGCGTCTCGCGGCAAACCAAATATATTCCAAGAATTAATTTTGATTTCCGAGCCCAATATTTCAACAAAGTTGTATTCTTGCGAACAAGGTATATTCGAATTCATTACATGCATCCGCCATTTTTCTAAACACTCGATGCGATAGATGGCTGTGAAAGGTCCAAGATATGCAATCATACCGCAAGATATTAGAATATCACCAGGCAGTGCTTCATACGATATTTGCAGTTTTTCAGCGATTGCAGTCCAACGATCCTTTTCTCCACCTAATCCGCTGATCAACTTTTCCGCACGGATCAGTTTATTTCTACAAGTCGTCACCTGTTGCAAATTATCGTTAATATACGAGGTCTTACAATAAAGTAATGAGACTGATATTTTTTTTTTATATTAGCCACCCTGTTGTTTGTTATTTATAATCATATTTGACTTTAGTCTTTTCCATATTCCAACTTCAATTGACATAATTATGCATTCTGTCAATCTGAAGTAGCTGCTTAGTAGATGTTAAAACGGATTTGTGTTTTTTTGTAACGAAAATAAGATTGGATAATATCACACAGCGGTACACCATTCCGGAAAATTATGCAATCATTTTAATTGTTAATCTTTGATCGGATTATAAATTTTTACTTTAGCTGAATATCATTTATTCGTCTTATTGATGGACGTATTGCGCTATTGGTATTTAATAACAGTTTCTCCTTCAAAAAACCAATTTTTTATGCCAATAAAAGGTGAGCTCATTTCGAAAAGCTTGTTAAAGCTTTGCATATTAACATAGCATTATCGCCGAATTTCAGATAAAAAAGATGACCGCTATGTAATATTATATCATTTTTTTTATTACAAGAAACACAAACCCATCTTAATATCTCAAATTATTTTAGACTGACAGAATGCAAGAGTATGCTAATTGGAGCTGGAACAAGGGAAGAATAAAAGTCAAACATATGAGAACATATTAGAAGTAAAAATGAGTCTACTAATATAAGAGGGAAAAAGTCAATCTCATTATTTTAGTGTCAAATCTTGTATGTGGGTCCGTTTCACATATTGAGCAGATAGATAGTATTCAATATGCTGTGCGCATTAATATCTGTCCATTTCGTTAATGCTCATGATGCGCTTGGAAACAGAACAGCTAACATTGGACACCGCACGATTGGACACGGCTGAAATGGTTCTCTATGTAAACTATGTACATTATGCGTGAAACGCACCCAAAAATACAAAAAAAAACAAAAAATATACTGTCTATATTTGTAGAACAATAAAAAAGTTAATAATTTTACATATAATAAAATAACTAAAATCAAGAAAGTAAAAAAAGAATTTTTAGATGAAGTTTTGTTTTTAAAAAATATTTTTCTTTTCCATCAAAAAGTTAATGTTATTTGTTATATCATTTTAAATTTGAATAATATATAATATAAATTATATAGCACTATCCAAATATAGCAAACAATAAATACAAAAATATAGGATAAGCATAACAAATACAAATACTTGAAAATGTAAAAAAAAAACTTATTTTAAAAATAATAAAATGTTTCATGTTGTCAAAGAAATTAGTTAACTAAATATATTTTTATTTTATCAAATATTCTTAAAATTAAATATAAAAATTATCTTTGTATCTTCGTATGCATTTTTGAAAATTATATATTACACACACACACATGTAACGCTCACGCCATACACGCCATGCGCACGCGCACGCACATGCACACACATACAAGGAGTCCCAAATGGAAACGGTTGAATATTTCGTAAACAATGTATTTTAGAAAATAATATTTCAGATAAAAATTGTAAGACGTAAAGAAACGCATTTAATAACGGTATTAATTTGACCATGGATGTCAATAAAGAATGAGGGTTTTTATTTAAAATTTTAATTTTGATCTTGACCTGATTTTGGCAATGCCACCTATGGTCAAATTAATACTATTGTTACACGTCCGCCTTCTGTTTATCCGTCCCTGCGTGTCGCCTGTGATGGTGTACTGTACCGTCTTCAGGAGAGGATTCCCTAACTCGTCGCTGGGAGATATTATTATAACAACAGTTGACATTTTGATGTTTTCAGCCGCCATCTCGCGGCGGATTTGATTCCGTGCGGACGTTTTCGCTATTGATCCTGCTTTTCTTTAAACGAGATTATCACTTTCGCGTTGTTGTTCTGTATTTTGTGTTGGATTAAAGTTTGTTTCCTATAAACAGTGTTATTGACTTCCGTTTCCGGTGTCAAGTAGTGTGCCTCGAGGTGGTTGACGTGTGTGCTTTGCAGGTTGTAGAGAGATAAAGTTAAGAGTGGAAGAGGAGTGAGTGTGTGGTGTGGAAGCGTGAGTGTGAGAGAGTGTGGAGAGGTGAAGGGTGAAAGTGGAAGCAAGGCGTAATGGCGAATATAAGGTTATAAAGGGAGGCGTGGGGCAGTGACAGTTAGGCCATAGAGTATAGGCAGTAAAGAGCGTAGAGCAGGTTAGTGGATAGTGTCGAGAATCTGCATAGAGGGGGCGAGAAAACAAGATGGCGCAGTTCGCCATGAAAGAAGGAAAGGAAAGGAGAGGTAGCTACGGAAATGTGGAGGAGCTATCGAAAAAAAGAAGAGAGGACCCTAAGTTGGTGAAAGGAGAGGAGGATGTGATAAGACATAGGAAAAAATCGGGAGTAATAAAAGATGCGGAGTTAGGATGGATAGAAGGAGAAGGGAAGTTACGGCATTTGATGAAAAGCTGAAAATTAGAAGTCGAGGAATTAACGAATGAAGGAGAAGATGGAAGAGGAGAATGGAAGGAAAGGAGGAGATGGAGGAGGAGGAAGAGGAGGATAGGAGATGAAGAAGAGAGGAAAGAGATGGAAGGAAGAAAGAGAAGAGCTGGAAGAGGGAAGGAAGGATAGAAATGGAATGGGAGGGAGAAGGAGTAGGGTGAGGGGAGTAAATGAAGGATAGGAATAAGATAAAAGAGTTGAAAAGTAGAATGGAAAGGAGAGAAAGGGAGGAGAGAAGGAGAAATCGATTAGAAGGATGAAGGTAATGAAGGAGGAGAAGGGTGGAGAGGAATGGAAGGAATGGAAGATGGAAGATGGAAGAAGGATAGGGATGAAGAAGGAAGGATGGAATAGGAAAGAAATGGAAAGATAGGAAGGAAAGAATGGAGGATGGACATGGAAGGAAAGGAGAATGGAGATGGAGGAAGTGGAGGAGAGGAAGAAAGGATAGGGAATGGAAATAGAATAGATGAGAAATGGTGGATGAGGAGGAAGAAGGATGGAATGAGAATGGAAAGGAAGAAGGAGGAAGAGATGGAATGAGAAAGGATGGAGGATAGAATGAAGGAAGAGATGATTGGAAGGAAGTGGAAGAGTGGATGGTGGTGGATGAGTGAAACTGGATTGGATGGAAAGGATGGGATAGTCGAGAGGAACAATGGAAAGGATGGAAGATGGAATGAATGGAGGGAAGAATGGAAGGGAATGGAATGGAATGGAAGGAAGGAATGGAAGGAAGGTGAAGGAGATGAATGGAAGGAATGGAAGTGGAAGGAAGGTGAAATGGAGTGGAATGGAGGGGATATGGAGGAAGGAAATGGAATGGAATGGAGGGAGAAAGGAAGAAATAGTGAAGGAAGAGTAGGGAAGGGAAGAAAAGGAATGGAAGAGGAGGGATTGAGAAGAAGGTCGAAGGACAGAAGAATTAACAAGGAGGGAAGGATGGAGATGGATAGGAAAAGTGGATGGACAATGAATGGATGAATGAAGGGAGATGTGAGGGGAATGGAAGCGGAATGGAATGGAATAGACTATGGAGGACGAAGATGTGGATGGTGGATGGAGATGGATCATCCAATCAGATTTGGATAAGAGGAAAGAAAGAAAGGAGGAGACGAAATGGATGGAAGAGGGAAGGAGGAAGGAAATGGATGGAAGGGAAATGGAAGGATAGAGAGGTGGATGATGGATGGATGAAAGAAGGAAGAGAGGATGGATGAAGGAGGGAAGGAAGAAGAGAATGGAGGAGGAAGAGAAGGAGGAAGGAAAGAAGAGAAGGGAATGGAATAGAGAGAAGGAATGGAGAGATGGAAAGATAGGAAAGAAGGAAGAGGTGGAAGGAATGAAGGATGGAAGGAATGGAGAAGTGAATGGAGTGGATGGATAGGAATGGATGGGGAGTGGATGGTAGTGGACAGAGTGGAATGAGAATGGATGGAGGAGAGAAGTGGAATGAGATAAGGTAAAGGATGGAAGACAGAAAAATAAATGGTAGGGATGGATGGAATTCCAGCGGAGATTTGGAAGTACGGAAGGGAGAACTTGGAGGAATGGGTGTGGAGAATATGTAATAAGGTTTGGAAGGGCGAGGGATGAATAGGTGAGTGGAGTGAGGGGGTGATTGTGCCGATATTACAGAAGGGAGAGGGGGTGAGAGTAGAAGAGTATAGGAGGGTGTCGCTGACAACGACGCTTTATAAGGTGTATGCTTCGGTGCTGGCAAGTAGATTAAGCGATGAGGTGGACCAATCCCTATGATTGTTGCCGCAGAATTAAACGGAATTCAGGAAGGGGTTAGGGACAATGGACAACATATTTGTACTAAATTATGTAGTGAACAAGTAGTTGGGTAAGAAGAAAGGAAAATTAGTGGCATTTTTTATAGATCTGAAAGCAGCGTTTGATTCGGTAGATAGGAGGAAATTGAAAACGATGAGAGAGAGGGGGTGAGGGAAAGGCTGGTTAGAAGGAGTGAGAATGTCTTGATGAAGACTAGAAACAGGGTGAGGAGGGGGGAGGATTTGGGAGCAGGATTTTGAACGAGAAGGGGAGTAAGGCAGAGGTGTCCATTGAGTCCTCATTTATTTAATTTGGTGGCGGCGGATATCGAGGAGGTAATGAGTAGAGGAGGATGGGGAGGAGTTAAATTAGGGAAGATGAGGATTTACATCTTGGCATACGCGGATGATGTGGTTTTGATTGAATGAGGAGTATGATCGAAAGGTTAGAGGGATATCTGGAAAAGAAAGGGTTGGAATTAAATGTGGGGAAGTCGAAAATCTTAAGGTTCAGGAAAGGATGAAGAAGAGAAAGGAATATAGGTTGGAGATGGAAAGGAAAGGTGATAGAGGAGATAAAAGAATTTGTTAATTTGGGTTACGTAATGCAGAAGAATGGAGGACAGAAAGCACAGGTAAGGGATAGGGTAATGAAGGGTGCTGCTGTAATGGGTCAGATTTGGGGAATTGGCAAAAGGAAATTTAGGAATAATTTGGGGAAGAAGATTATGACTCTTCGATAAACTGGTGTGAACGATGGTGAGGTATGGGATGGAAATTTGGGGCTGGAGAGAGAGGAAGGAGCTGGAGAGGTTACAGGAAAGATATCTAAGATGGGTGTTAGGATTGGAATGGGGAACGCCAGGCTATATGGTAAGGGAGGAATTACAGAGGGAGAAATTAAGAGATAGGGCCGGGAAAAGGGCATGGGGAAAGGTTGGAGGAAGGTAGGGATGAAGGAGGAGATGGAGAGAAGAAGGAATGAAGGGAAGAAGAAAGGTGTGGATTGAAATAGAGGTATGAGTGTGATGGAAGTAGAGGCGAAAAGATCGGAAAGAGTGCTTGACTTCGGTTATTTTGTAAAAAAGGACATAGAGATGGGTGA